>NC_045763.1:95201521-95504552 GCF_008692025.1 Phocoena sinus
TTTAATAACTTGCAATAAATCATCGTCACAATTCCCTGCATTCTACTATAAACTGTCAGAAATCACTACTGAATGAGCAGTACTACTCACTACAGAAATCACTACTGAATGGTCCACTCCATTTATTTCCACAGCCGTATTTGCAATATATTCACAAGCAGACACTGACTATGTAAGTTAGTTTGACATACCACTTAGAAAATCAAGTGATTTGTATCCTAGGTACTTAAAAAGAACAATTAGCTTTCTATTAGAAAGAAAAGAATCTATGAAATTGTACATAGACACAGTACAAGCTGTATAGTGTTTCCTTGTGCTAAATAATTAATCATATATTTCTAATAGTGTTCCACTTTACTGATTTACTAGGAAGGCTTTTCCATGTTTGCTAGCTAGTTCACAAAGCCCTGCCACTCTGACAGCTATAATTAGGAATGAGTAGGATTTCTAAATTTGAAATATTATTTGCTTGACAATTAACTTTTAATATAAATGAGTGAGTGGGTTTGAATATGTTCTTTATAAAAACTCCTACAAGAATATAAAATATGGGATCTTTGAACGTAGATGTTCCCTACACATAATCTCACTGAACCTTACCCCTCTCCCACTTTCTCTAGAATTGGAAAGGTCAGCCTAAGGGACGCTCCTTGTTTGGAAAAACAGCCTCTGCTGATGGGCTTTCAACACTCATCTCAGGCTCAACCAGGCCTTGACAGGAACCTTGTCACGGAGCAGCTGGGCTCCCATTACTCACTCAACTCTTCACTGGGTCACTGCAAAGTGCTAGACATTGTACCAGCTTTTTCGATCATAAACCTGAATAAAGAACATATTCACATTTCCCTAATGACTTAGCAATCTCCTATCCCTGCAGGAACCACTGTTCTCCCCCAAATTGCTAAAAATACCTCAAATTTCATTTTTTGCTTAAATTAAAATATGAAAAACAATGCAAGTGGGAGACTTTGGGTTTAGATATAAGTTCAAAGCACTCTTGTTTAACAGAATGCATATTAAAACTTGCCCTGACATATACCTTTTTTTTTTTTTTTTTGCGGTACGCGGGCCTCTCACTGCTGTGGCCTCTCCCGCTGTGGAGCACAGGCTCCGGACGCGCAGGCCCAGCGGCCATGGCTCACGGGCCCAGCCGCTCCGCGGCATGTGGGATCTTCCCGGACCGGGGCACGAACCTGTGTTCCCCTGCATCGGCAGGCGGACTCTCAACCACTGCGCCACCAGGGAAGCCCTATCTTGACATAATAATCATTTTTATTTGGTTGTCAGAATAAGCTTTCAAATTGTTGGTAATGGGTAAAAGATTGAGCAGGAATAGAAGATTCTGGTAAATAATGGCATTATCATTTAACAGAGACACAAGGTTTACATACAGATAAAATATTTAATGTAGGTGGACATAAGGTTAAGAGTCCCAGTGAATTAGCAAAACCAAAATTCGTTTTCTGAAGACATCTGTTTATACCAATATGGACATATATAGGAATACAGAAGGTATGACAGTTTTAGCTGATCCATTATCTAAAGCAATTGCCATTAATAGAAACAGTCTTTGAGGTTGTTCACTATATGACAATATGTTTTGACTAAGCTTTCAGTATTAGGGATAATTAAGCAAACCTAAGCATGTCAAAAACTTTCAGATCTACCAGGAGTTCCTTTAGCGGTATAAAGATACCCCACTGAGAGAAGACAGGGCCCTCTCTTCCTGTTTCAAACAGGGACCCATCAGATCTCCTCAGCAAAAATCCTGAGAAAATTGTATGTGAGTGATATTATAAGAATATTTTGGTACCGTTTCACTGAGAGATTAAGTCCTCTGTGGGGTTGCTCAAGTTTTTAAATGCATTGCATTTTTACGCAGAAAATGGATGATATTGTTCTTCTCCTTAAGGACAAAACAAAAGAAAATTGGATATGAATTAACACATAATGGTTTTATAACACCTAAAAGAAATAACTTCCTTAGAGAAGCAGCTGATAATTATTGGAATGTATTATGGAAATTTCTTTTTCTCGAGGTGGCAAACTTGTGGCCTGTGGACTGAATCTGGCCATCAGACACATTCCTCTTTGCTTGCACTGTATTTTAAAACATTGAGAGATGCCATGTGAAAATTCAGATTTCACACTTCTATTAAATGGTCTGGCAACTCTGTGCACAGATAGCTCCCTGACTGCAGTCAGCTGGAGCTGAGCAGTGGTTGTCCCAATAAATTGGACAGGCTCTCTCCAGTTTACCCTGATCCTCTCCACTTCCTATTACCTGCTTCATACATTTATTTTACCTGCTTGCCCCTCATAGGTAGCTGTTTTTAATCCTTATTTCATTTACCCATCCTAGTTAGTCATGATGTACTATATTTCTTCTTCTAAAGTTTCAAAAATATATTCGTTCCTTCTCCTCCTCAATCTTGACTAAATGCAGAGAATGCAGGAGGAATGCATTCAAAGGTTTCAGCCTCCAAAAATTAGAAAATAGGCAACTCAAGGCAAACAGCCCCATACAGTTCAAAGTCTCTGGAAAACCATATGTGTTAAAACATTTAGCTTAAGAGCATTCCGAAAGTGTCCTCAGAGAACAGAATATGGGTAATAAATTACTTTCTCCATTCCCAACCTGATATCTAATGCTGGATGCAAATTAACATAGGGTGAAATCTAGGAATCCCTCAAGGTCAAGTCTTCCCAAGTCCCATGTCACTCTTCAGATGTAGTTAGATAATGCGTTATATTAAAAAGCAAAGAAATGAAATACTTCTCACAAAGAATCCTTTCCAGGAACAATTATAGCTCTGCACTAGGTAAAACCTAGATCATTCTGGTGTTCAAGTTCAGGAAGTCAAAAGGAACAGAAACTCTAGCACTGAACTAAAGCTACCTTCCAGCATAGATATCTTCAGGTAGCAGTATACCTAGTGTATTTGACACCAGGAATGGATCATTTTTTAACACCCCTTCCTCTACAAAACAAAATTATACTAGTTAGAGTCATCAAATGAAAGGAATACTGGTGACAATAGTCATCAAATGAAAGGAATACTGGTGACAGTCAATAGAGGAATACAGATGAGACCTTTATTTTATTAAGCTTTGTATGTAAAATCATATCAGTTAAAATAATTTAAAAATTAAAATAAAATAATTACTGTACAAAAAAGTAATGGATTAATATTTTTAATTATACTAACTTTTAAAAAGGTGAAAAAACTTATTTTTAATGTTAGTCTGTAGCAGTAATAGATAATAATATTATAGTATCTATTAAGTAAATTTTAATGAAATCAAGACACCTGCTCACAATTTACTACTGATGTTACATTTTATTTTCTTGATTCATTTTTTAGTTTTAAAACAAATGGTTAATAATTGTAAAAGAATAAACTTAATATTAAAATGCATTATTTACATTCCCTAAAATATTTCACATACATACTAAAATTTGTACTTTCCAAACAAAAGTATTACATCTTACAGTTTGCTTTCTTTTTCACTGTTTTAAATTTTTAAACAAATCAAAACTACAAGATATCACCTCACACTGGTCAGAATGGCTATCATCAAAAAGAACACAAATAAATGTTGATAAGGATGTGGAGAAAAGGGAACACTTGTGTACTGTTGGTGGGAATGTAAGTTGGTGCAGGCCCTGTGGAAAACAATATGTAGGTTTCTCAAAAACCTAAAAATAGAACTACCATATGATCCAGCAATTCTACTCCTGGGTATGTGTAAGAGAAAAACAAAAACACTAATTCAAAAAGATATATGCACCCCAATGTTCACTGCAGCATTATTTACAATTGCCAATGTATGAAAGCAACCTAAATGTCCATCAGCAGATGAATGGATAAAGAACACATGTATATATATACAGTGGAATACTACTCAGCCATAAAAAGACTGAAATTTTGACATCTGCAGCAACATGGATGAACTTGGAGGGCAATATGCTAAGGGAAATAAGTCAGACAGATAAAGACAAATACTATATGACATCACTTGTATGTGAAATCTAAAAAATACAACCAACTAGTGAATAAAACAAAATTAAGAAGCAGACTCACAGATATAGAGAACAAACTAGTGGTTACTAGTGCAGAGAGGGGAGGAGGGAGGGTCAATATGAGGGTAGGAGGAAAAAAGGGTTTTGAGGAATTATATGAAACCATGCTCGTGAAACTTTTTAAAGTTGTAAAGCAGTATAGAATTTAAAGAATCTTTCATTCAATTAAGGAAAAAAAAGGACTCTGGAAAAAAAATTTTGTAACACAAATAAAAACTCCAAGTGGCCACATAGGATGACAGAAATAAATTAGCTCAGGTTCTCTTTCTTTGTCGTAATAGAATATGTACCTCCTTATTGCCTACACCTCAACAATTCTCACTGTCCCACCTCAGTGGGACATTCCACCTCTGTCCTGCTGGGAATGCACCAGTAAGGCTATAAGAAGAACTGGAGCAGCATTCCTGGTTAAGGCTTTGTTAAAAGTTAACTGAGACATATTAAAAATTTTAAGAGTTTGTGCAAAATTTGATTTGAATGTGGCAGCACCAAAGCAGAAGTGGTTAGGAGCACTTCAACCACAGGAGCTGGGAAGAGACTTGTATGGAGAAGAGGTGAAAGCAAAGCAAGAAAATTACTTGATTGGGTATTGCTTAAGCATTTGCCTTATTTGGAAAAGCCTAGTGAGCTGTTTGTGATTGGTTGTCCTTAGGTTTTGATTACTTAATCTTGAGGCACCTACAGGGTTAGGTCTTGGTTTGCTTAGCTAGGCTGTTATTTTACAGCCAATTATTTTATCAAAAAAATGGGGTTATTCAGGAATAGCAGAGAATTGCAATTCAGAACAAGTATGCTACAGCAAAAACCACAGGCATCCAGAGAGACAAATGAGAGGACTGTTCTTTTATAGAGGAAAAGGGGAAGTTGGGAGGGATTGTAATAAGCAAAAAGTCCATTCGTAATAAGCAAAGAGTCTATTCCTAATAAGCAAAGAGTCCATTGTAATAAGCAAAAAGACTGTCCATAGACAGTCTCTTTGGCTGGGCTGTTGCCAGGCAAGGAGAAAATCTTCCTTCCTCCTGCTGGGATAGTAAAGTAGTAACCTTTTTCTTACTGGAGATGCAAGGTACATCTCTTCCTTTAGGGGGTCTGCAGACAGGCACCAGAGCTCCCCCTTCCACGCTTTCCGACCCCACTTTAAATGAGGTTTGCTTTATTCATTTTCACAGCTGCTAAGGCATTAGAATCATTTCAGTCTAACAGCCTCCTTCTTTAATTAATTTAACAGCTTTCAGATAATGATTAACTCAGTCTTGTCTGACCTCTTGCATAATTTGGATCTTCGGAGAAGGGGCAAAGTTACAAGACTTAGCCCTTTATTCTAGCCACTAGGAGACTAAATGAGCAGCAGGATTGAAAATAGAAGGGCATTCTCCTGTGTAATAGGATGCGGACATTCTACACCCCATCCCAAAGTACTTCTAACTCAAGATGACCAAGCTATTGTCAAGAATGGAAAGGTATGTGAACCAACTCAGCTCCTGCAGTATTCATGGCACCTCATAGAACAGTGCTTTTCAAGCTTTATCTTGCATATAAATTATCTGGGAATTCCAATTCACTTGGTCCAGGATGGGGCTTAGGATTTACATTTCTAACAAACTCTCAGATGATGCTGATATTTCTGGTCCCAGGACATGTGTTGAGTATCAATGGTCTAGAACAATCTCATCTAACCTCCTAACTTTTCCATGATTCTTCCAGTTGTTCCCAAGGGGCTTGGACTACTGTCTTAGTCTTTTAGGGCTGCTACAACAAAATACTGTAAACTGGGTGGCTTATAAACAACAGAAATTTATTTCTCACAGCTCTGGAGGCTGAAAATCCAAGATCAGGGTGCCATCACAATAGGATTCTGATGAAGGCCCTCTTCCAGGTTGCAAACCGCCAACTTCTCCCTGTGTTCACACATGGTGGAAGCAGCTAGGGAGCTCTAAGTGAGATTATAAAAACACTAATCTCACTTTCAAGGTCTCTACCCTCATGAACTAAGCACCTCCCAAAGGCTGCATCTCGTAATATCATCACATTGAGCACTAGAATTACAATATATGAATTTTGAGGGTATACAACCATTCTGACCATAACATGTTTAAAACTTGAAAGCAGCAGTTAAAGGAACAGAGAAAGAGGGAGAAGAGTGGTGGGGAGAGAGGGCAGAGAGATGGGTAGTAGGATAAGCATAAGTCTGAGAAACCATCCACATAGCAGTTGTAAATTGTTTAGATTGAACTTTCAAATATCGCAATAGTTGATCAGCAAATATGGTTATGAATATCTGATAAAAAATTATAGTTGTAAATTTGTTTATTTTTTAATTAAAGATTATTTGGTTTAATTTCTAGTGATTTTCATTAATAAAAATCAAATTACGCTAATGATTTCACAGTCTATTCTGTGTTATTCTGATTATGAATTAATTTTAATGATCATTATAAGTGATTGTTAGCAAATCACATTTAGGCAAATGCTACTTTTAGATCACCCCAAATGCTATAAAAGTCCAAATTAATTTGTAGTTTATCAGTATTATAATAAAAATATTAATATTTCATAGAATTTTGACATAGCACTTAAATGGATCCTTGGTACTCCTCTGAATACATATAGGTTAAAACAACTGAGCAGTTCTAGATTTTCTGTGTTAAATTCCATCTGGTTAATGCAATGGAGAGATTTCAAAATAATTTCGTAGGGCCAGATTTCAGAATCAATCCCTCAGTATTCTTATGTCTTCCTTCCCTGCAAGGTAACCAATTTAAGTGAAATAAAGTGAATTTTAATGGAATAGACTGTTCAAATGACCCTATTTCCTAAAGAGGGCATTTTCATGAATATTTATTTAATCTATTTTACTTTTCTCAGGTTTTATTTTAAATTATGTTCACCAGTATAACCTCAGGAGTTGAAAACTCTATTTTTTCATGAAGACACTGAATAATAAACATACACCTGTTGCATAAGTTTCTAAGAGATTTCTATAACTTGCTTTTAAAATATTCATCTAATACCATCAAACCACAAAGAACAGATACACCTCCTCTTTCCTTTAGATGTTTTAAAAATAGGGTAAAACAAAAAGGCACATAGAACTGATATAATTGAAAGATAAAATGAAATAATTATATTATTTAAAAAGTTATCACAAAGAGGAAATATTGATATGTTCATAGTGAAAAGGGGAAATATGTGTGTATATATATACATACTGAATGCAACGTTTTATCTCCCTGAAACACATAAAAAACATAAACGGTTCGCATAAAAATTTGAAGACTGCTCATCTTATGGAGGGAGTTTGATAAATTTTTATACTAGCTGGGGCAAGAAAAACTCATGTCTAAGTTTTCCCTACACTTGCTTTAATCAGAATCATTAAAAGCTTTATTTAAATTCAAGTCTGTAAGCATTTTAAATAACTGAAAATAATTGGTGAGTAAACTTGTCCACAATGATTCTTTTCCCAGAAGATTCCCATTATTTGAATTAATGAGAGGAAAAAAATATATATTTTCCAAGAGAATTCTATTATGATTCCTCCAAGTCCTAACAAAAACATAGAAAACATGAAGCCCTAGACTCTTTGATAATGGATTTTTAAAATTACCATTATTATTACAAATGGCTCTGGCTGAAGCCGTCCTGTCTTGCCCTTCCCACTTCTGCCAGGGAAATCCTTTCCCTGCATCATACATTTAAAATCATAACCAACGATAAAAATGGTATTTAATAACAGGCTTTGTGAGAACTTTGCCTGATAACTTTGAACCACTTTTAATTATTTTTAACCAACACTTTGAACACTCTTAACATTGGAAGCATTCTGAGCTTTAAACTAACTTCAAAAAATTAGCACACAGCCTGTGTATAGCTTGGGGCCTGCTAAATTATTTATTTTTTACTCAGTTCTATACCCTCTCTATATAGGATACATGAAATGGCTAATGAATAATGCCTAGCAACATGACTGATATATAGAAATCAGTCCATAAAGAAGTTTCCTTTCTTCCTCTCTCATTGCTCTCCCTAACAATCTGATTCTAAGAATCCCTTATATTCCTATCATTTTATTAAATGGTTCACCTGTCAATCTTAGATTTTAGAGCCAGAAAACCCAAATGTGAATTTTTGAGCTGACACTATACGTGTGAGTCATAAATAAGCTCAGTTTCCTCATTGGTAAAAACGTAATAATGATCCCTACTTCATAGGGCTGCTGTGAAAAATCAAATAAGGCAAAATGTATGTGAAACAGCTTTGTGAGCCAGTGAGGGTAACAATTATGAAAGCAAGCACAAAGCTGATTTTATATCTTGGCTATTGTGAATAATGCTACAATAAACATGGGTATGCATATATCTTGTCAAAATCCTGTTTTAATTTACATTGGGTATATACCCAGAAGTGGAATTGCTGGATCATATGGTAGATCTATTTTTAACTTTGTGAGAAAACTCCATATTGTTTTCCATAATGTTTGGACTAATTTACATTCCCACCAGCAGTGCACCAGGGTTCCCTTTTCACCAGATCCTTGCCAGCACTTGTCTCTTGTCTCAATGATAGCCAGTCTAACAGGTGTGAGGTGATATCTCATTGTGGCTTTTATCTGCATCTCCCTGATGATTAGTGATGTTGAGAATCTTTTCATGTGTCTGTTGATGATTTTAATGTCTGCTTTGAAAAAATGTCTATTTAATTCTACTGTCCAGTTTTAATCATTATTTTTGTTATAAAGTTGTGTTAGTTCTTCAGATATTTTGGAAATGTGACTCTCTCTCTCTCTCTCTCTCTCTCTCTCTCTCTCTCTATATATATATATATATATATATATATATATATATATAACCCAACATATAGTTTGTAAAATTTTCTCCCATTCTGTAGGTTCCCATTTCATTTTGTTAATATACAATGGAATATTATTCAGCCATGAGAAAGAAAGACATCCTGCCATTTGTAACAACATAAATGGACCTTGAGCACATTATGCTAAGCAAGATAAGTCAGACAGAGAAAGACAAGTACTGTATGGCATTACTTATATGTGAAATCTAAAAATTCTGCCAAAACAGAAAACCTGTAAAAAGAAAACAGAGAGTAAAATGGTAGTTACCAAAGGATGGGGCTGGGGAAATAATATTTACGGTGCTTAAGAGTGCAAACTTGTAACAAGTTGTAAACGTAGAGATCTAATGCAAAATATAATGAATATAGACAATAGTATTGTACTATAATGATACAGTGTGATAAATATTGCTTCAATGGCAATCATATTAAATAGATAAATGTATCGAAGTAACACTGTATGCCTTAAATTTATGAAATGTAATGTCAAATTTATTAAATAAAAAATAATGTAAAAAACAAACAAAAGAAAGTTAATGCTAAATTCAAAGGTGGATAGATTTTAAGCCCCACTAAAACATGCAGTAGTAAAAATAAAAATATATATATTAAAAAACTAGCCCCTAAGCAAATTTCTGTCTTCATACATTTCTTTCTCCAGAAAACCAAATGCTGAATGGAAAGGCAGCGGCTCCAGCACAAAATAAAAAGCAGCACAGAGCCAGATCCATTTCAATGCAAAACCTAGAATCAAATTGCTCTTTTGTTTCACCTTGATATTCTTTTCTCAGTGCTGTGAATAAGCATTAAGTCTGGTTTACCTTGGAATTTCCCATCAACCTTCAAAAGGAACCAAAGCACAGCAAGTCTGAGCTTATTTCCATCATAAGTGTAAGATTGCAAAGGAACTGACTTAACACCCCTTCATGTGAAAAAGTCCTCAGGCTTTTAGGGGACTGTAAATTCAATATAATCTTACTTCGTAAAATGTGAAAATAATACTAATAACAGAATAACAATAATAATGATAATAGTTAATGTTTATTGAGCACTTACAATATGCCAGGTATTGTGCAAAGAGCTTCCTATGCAGTAACTTATTTAATCTTCCTAATATCATTATCCCCATTTTTTAGATAAGCAATTGACAATAACAGCTATCAATGACTGCAAGCTTATTTTGCAAAGTAACCTAGAGGCTTTATACATCTTATTTCATCAAATTCTTAACATAATTATGTGGCCAAAATCCAAGAAAAAAAGCCAAGAATAGGACTACCATATACTAAAACTCAAAGCCTATAAATGTTTTTCAATGGAAGTGGATGAGAGACTGTTTAGAGTGCCTCAGGAAATTCAGCATCCCTGGCCCTTAACCACTGAATGTCAGTAGTGACACTTTCCTAGACATTGTTACATTCAAAACATTTCTACTCACTCCTCATTCCTCTTTAGGAGATAATCATAGTCCTTTTTGAGAATAAAATGATAAGGAGAATGGCAAAATAGTTCCTTGGGTTTAGCCAGGAATGGACTTTGGATATTTGTTCATTCATTCATTCAATAAATGTTTAATGGATATATTCTGTTCCTAAGGCAAAAGACAAGGTATCACTGTGTCAGCAAAAAGAAAATACATATAATCCATGTCCTGTTTACAGTACATAAAGGGAAGAAGAACATAAATACAAATAACCAGTTAAAAGAAAGAAAGTGATGTGTACTATAAGCCATGTGCAAATTAAAATGTCCTTGGAGCTTAGAGAAGAGTAGTCATTGCTAGTTGGAGAAAGACTCAGAAGGTTTCATGGGTATGATAAGGTTTAGGCCTAGGCTTTGAAGGGAGGATAGACTTTGAACAAGTAGAATCTGAAATGAAGAGAATTCCAAGCAAAAGGCAACATGAGTCAAAATATAGATGTGCCAAAATGTAGGGCATTTTGAGAAACGGTAATGCCTTTATGGCTAAAGGAAACTAGTGTGTGGGAGCTGAGGGGAGGGTAATAGGAGAAAAGGAAGAGAAAATCAGAAGGGAAATAAAGGAGGATCATGAGGAGCAAGCTAGTCTGGTGAGGAAGGGTCACTGAACATTCTGAATAGAAGAGAGCCATGACAATTTACCACAACACTTACGTGGCAACTGTACCAGAATGGATCGAAGAGGGCACAGCTTGGAGATAAAGAGACATATGAGAAGAATCCTGCCTGTGTCCACAAAAACAAACAAACAGCAATAGAGGAAAGGGGTAGATTCAGAAAATGTTGCAAAGATAGGCTCAATCCTGACCACTGGCGTGAGTGGGTATGCTTCATTCATGGTGAGGTTTTGAGGTTGGGTGAATTCATGGAGTTGTTTATTCAACCAAAAATTGTGGAATACATTTGCCTATTTGGGCAAAGTATTGTTTTAAGCCCTGGAGAAAAAGAGGTAAATGATTCCCAGTCTTGGGTTAGCAGAAGGAGATTTAATGTCAGGTCCACAAAATAATGTCAAGACAAGAAGTAGATTTCATGGGCAAAGATAGATGCAATTATGGAAACACTGAGTTTGAAGACCCGGCGGAAAATCCAGAAAATGTGTCCAATACATAAGATTTGTCACAATCCAGCTCTATTATCTCCTTTGTGAAGTCCCTTCCTGACTCATCCAACAGACTTTTTTTGAGTGCCATATATGTGCTTTTTACTGCACAAATCTAGAATACAAATATCTAAGTACTGTTTGCTCTACTTGCCTCTTATCTCTTGGATCTGCCCAACTCTCTTTATCCACCCAAAATTACCCTCATTCACATCTCCATTGCCTCTCAACTCAATTAATGTATCAGTTCAATCAGTCCTCTTACCTGCTGTTTTAACCCTCTGCAAGTCTGTTCTCTACACAGGAGCCTGAGTGGTTTTCTGAAACATAAATTTGATCATGTCCTTCCTTTGCAAAACACCTTTCAGTGGTTTCTCACAACTTGAAGAATAAAGTCCAAATTACTCAACATGACCCACAACTCCTGACTCCTGCTCACCTCTCCAGCATTTTCTCTCACTATGATGTTCCTCTCATGCTAGGCTTTAGTCCCACATTCAGATCAACTATGCCATCCTCTCCCTCACTACCAGGTCTTCTCAGATGATGCTCCTTCTGTATAAACTACTCTATTTCCCTCTTCATCTGCCTGACCTCTTTTCATCTTTCATTTATCAATTTATCTATGTCTCTACTCCAAAGTGTAGATCTGATGCTCTTATAATGTGATAATACACTATATTTTTACAATCATAGCACTTATCATACCACATTTTCATTTCCTGTTAATTAATAAGTGCTTGTAACCTACTAGACTGTAATTGTCAGGAGGACAGGGATTATCTTCAATTCATAATTGTAGTACTTATACCTAACAGCACCTCAGACATAGCAACTAATTGATAATATTTATTGAGTTAATGAAAGGGACTTACATTCTAACACAATTGAACACTACTTTTTCTACCAAAGAACCCTACTATACATGGTGTTATTATCCTCATCTCAATATATATGCAATTATTTGTTATGTATTTGTCTAATATAACATGAACTCTAATATACCATGAACTCAAGAAGAGAATTTTATAATCTCTGTGTGCCCTGTATCTTCCAAGCTAACTTTAACATGGTAGGAACTCAAAATCTTTTTGCTAAGTGAAAAAGTGAATAAAAATCAGTAATTTATATATACCATCTCATCTAACTTCCACAGCAACACTGTGTTATATTTATAGATGAGACATCTGATGCCTTTGCAAATTATAAGCAAGGACTATTTTCTAAAATTCTAGATAGACTTAATAAATTTACAGTAGTTTATATCACAAACTTCCCAAAGATATTCACTCCAATCAATTCCTTTCCATGTTATTCTGATAGACTAAAACAGAATTCCCCCTTGGACAGGATATGGACTAACTTCCTAAGAACTACCTGGGGTGCTAGTTAAATATACAGATTCCAGGGCCTTACCCAGAACTCTTTTTTTTTTTTGCGGTACGCGGGCCTCTCACTGTCGTGGCCTCTCCCAATAGGCTCCAGATGCGTAGGCTCAGTGGCCATGGCTCACGGGCCTAGCCACTCCATGGCATGTGGGATCTTCCTGAACCAGGGCACGAACCCGTGTCCCCTGCATTGGCAGGCGGACTCTCAACCACTGCGCCACCAGGGAAGCCCTACCCAGAACTCTTGAATCAAAATCTTATGACTAACAAAGTTTGAGAAGTACTAGAATAAAAGAGTAAAAGAATTCTCACTCACACTGACCTGAAAGATTCATTTCCTGTAATGTAACAAAAATCAAACTGTTGTCCTTGACAGAATTATAATCACATCTGTTCTCAGGAATCTCTATTTTAGGATCTAGGCATATTTCAATTACCAGTTAAAGAACAGAAACTCAAAAAAAAAAATAAGAAGCTGCATTCCTTGAGCACTTCTTACATAAACATTGTTCTGTTTTTATTCTCTAAGGCAATCACAGTTTTGACATTATTTAGTAATGCATTGCCCCCTTGCAGAATCATAATTGATCCTTTGATAGGACACAAAGCTTGTGCTGGGAAGAGAATGTATTTACTGTCTAAGAATATGCATATATAGAAAGATGCAGCTGATGAGTCAAGTGCTGCCCAGATTAAAGGTCACCAAAAAATGAGAAAACTTAGCTTATTCAGAGTTCTCTTAAGAGAGATCTTCGGAGTATTATATTAAGGTCCATCATTTTAAATGTATTTAGTGCTACTGAATGATCAAATTGTCATGTTTTTATTAGAGTATATATTTATAACTAAATGTAATTGTGGAACTGAGTGAGAAGGTCATTTATCTACCAATAATATAAGTTTTACTATATGAGAATATACCATTTTGTGCTCTGTTCATTTGAACAGGGTTATGAGGGAAAGACCTCTTGGTGGTTGCAAATTCATAGATCACAAAGGTTTGCATGACTATTTTATGAACTGTGATCCTGAGAATGCCATTTTGTCATTGTTTCTCATCTACTGTATTAGTGAAGGTTCTTGTGGTTGTAAGCAATAAAAAGCAACTCTGGCTCACTTCAACAAGAAGAGAATTTTTGTTGAAAGAATATTAAAATACCTCACAGATTTCAAAGAAGAGTTAAAAAAATAGTAGACCTTTTAAAGTAAGGGACAGAAACAAGTCATGAAATTTCATTAGCAGTTCATGCTATAATCAATGTATCTCAAAAATCATCTGAGTCTTATTGTCCTTAAGTTCAAAAATTTAAATTCCAGAGAAGCAGAAAAGTTTATTGACCCATTCCTCTTCCAGTATGATTGCATTGAAATTAAAAATTTCTATTCAACAAGAATACTTATATACAAAGTAAAAACAGAGATGATAGAATGGAAAAAGATATTTGTAATGCCAAAAACTGACAAGGTATTTATAATCAAAATACACCAGGAATTTTTGCAAATTAGCTAGAAAAAAAACCAGTAACCCCAATTTAAAAAATGGATACAAGTAATACAGAAGAGAAAATCCAAACATCCATGAAGTATGTGAAGAGATGCTATAATGTTCTAGAAATCAAGGACATGTAAATTAAAGCCACAGTAAGAAATCAAACTAAACCTATTAGTTCAGCAAAAATTAGAAAGGTGGCAATGCCAAGTGTTGGAAGTAATGTAAGGCTGTTGGAACCTTCAGGCACTATTGTTGGGAGTGTGAACTAGAGCAGCTATTCTTGAGAACAATCTGGCTCTACCCAGTCAAAATAGTATGTGTACAACTTCTCATTTCCAACTCTATTTTGGATATATATCTCAAAGATGTTCGTATAGAAGTCCCAAAGGGAACATGTACAAAGATATTCCCTGCAGTGTTATTTTTGTATGCAAACTTGTGTATTCAATACTGAAAGAGTGATAGGTAAAATGTTTTGAGGGCACACCATGGAGTTCAATGCACAATTAAAAGCAACAGCTCAAGATGTAATCAGAGAGACCCTAAAGATGGCAGAGGAGTAAGACGTGGAGATCACCTTCCTCCACACAAATACATCAGAAATACATCTACATGTGGAACAACTCATACAGAACACCTACTGAACGCTGGCAGAAGACCTCAGACTTCCCAAAAGGCAAGAAATTCCCCACGTACCTCTGGGTAGGGCAAAAGAAAAAAGAAAAAACAGACAAAAGAATAGGGATGGGACCTGCACCTCTGGGAGGGAGCTGTGAAGGAGGAAAGGTTTCCACACACTAGGAAGCCCCTTCGCGGGCGGAGACTGAGGGTGGCAGAGGGGGAAGCTTCGGAGCCACGGAGGAGAGCACAGTAACAGGGGTGCGGGGGGCAGAGCGGAGAGATTTCCGAACAGAGGATTGGTGCCGACCGGCACTCACCAGCCCGAGAGGCTTATCTGCTCACCCGCAGGGGCGGGCGGGGCTGGGAGCTGAGGCTCCGGCTTCAGTTGGAGGCAGGGAGAGGACTGGGGTTGGCGGCGTGAACACAGCCTGCAGGGGGTTAGTGTGCCACGGCTGACCAGGAGGGAGTCCGGGGAAAAGTCTGGAACTGCCTATGAGACAAGAGAACATTGTTTCAGGGTGTGCGAGGAGAGCGGATTCAGAGCACCACCTAAACGAGCTCCAGAGGTGGGAGCGAGCCACAGCTATCAGCGTGGACACCAGAGACGGGCATGAGATGTTAAGGGTGCTGCTGCAGCCACAAAGAAGCCTGTGTCCAAGCACAGGTCACTATCCATACCTCCTCTCCTGGGAGCCTGTGCCGCCCGCCACTGCCAGGGTCCCATGATCCAGGGACAATTTCCCTGGGAGAATACATGAAGTGCCTAGGGCTGTTGCAACGTCTCTCTGGCCTCTGCCGCCACAGGCTCGCCCTGCACCAGTGCCCCTCTCTCCCCCTTGGCCTGAGTGAGCCAGAGCCCCCTAATCAGCTGCTATTTTAACCCTGTCCTGTCTGAGCAAAGAACAGACACCCTCAGGCAAACTACACACAGGGGCAGGGCCAAATCCAAAGGTGAACCCCAGGACCTGTGCGAACAAAGAAGAGAAAGGGAAATTTCTCCCAGCAACCTCAGGAGCAGTGGATTAAATCTCCACAATCAGCTTCATGCACCCTGCATCTCTGGAATACATGAAGAGGCAACAAATCATCCCAAAATTGAGGTGGTGAACTTGGGGAGCAACAGTAGAGTTGGGGTTTGTTTTCTGCATCTAATTTGTTTCTGGATTTATATTTATTTTAGTTTAGTATTTAGATTTTATTATCATTGGTAGATATGTTTATTGATTTGGTTGCTCTCTTCCTTTTTTTTAATATATAGATATATTTTTTTTTCCTTTTTCTCTTTTTGTGAATGTGTACATGTATGTGTCTTTGTGTGATTTCGTCTGTATAGCTTTGCTTTTACCATTTGTCCTAAGGTTCTGTCTGTCCTTTTTTATTTTTTTTCTATTATGTTCTAATTTTTTTTTAATAATTAAAAACTTCTTAATAACTTCATTTTATTTTATTCTTTCTTTTTTCCTCCCTTTTCTTCTGAGCCATGTGGCAGAGAGTGTCTTGGTGCTCTAGCTGGGTGTCAGGCCTGTGACTCTGAGGTGCGAGAGCTCAGTTCAAGACATTGGTCCACCAGAGACCTTCCAGCTCCATGTAATATCAAATGGTGAAAGCTCTCCCAGAGATCACTGTCTCAACACTAAGATCCAACTCCATTAACAACCATCAGGCTACAGTACTGGACACCCTATGCCAAACAACTAGCAAGACAGGAACACAACACAACCCATTAGCAGAGAGGCTGCCTAAAATCCTAATAATGTCACAGATACCCCAAAACACACCACTGGAGGCAGCCCTGCCCAAAAAAAAGACAAGATTCAGCCTTACCCACCAGAACACAGGCACAAGTCCCCTGCACCAGGAAGCCTACACAACCCACTGAACCAAACTTAGCCACTGGAACCAGACACCAAAAAAAATGGGAACTATGAACCTGCAGCCTGCAAAAAGGAGACCCCAAACACAGTAAGTTAAGCAAAATGAGAAGACAGAGAAATATGCAGCAGATGAAGGAGGAAGATCAAAACCCACCAGACCAAACAAATGAAGAGGAAATAGGCAGTCTACCTGAAAAAGAATTCAGAGTAATGATAGTAAAGATGATCCAAAATCTTGGAAATAGAATGGAGAAAATACAAGAAATCTTTAACAAGGACTTAGAAGAAATAAAGAGCAAACGAACAATGATGAACGACACAATAAATGAAATTACAAATTCTCTAGAAAGAATCAATACCTGATTGACTAACTGAGGCAGAAGAACGGAGGAGTGGCCTGGAAGATAAAATAGTGGAAATGACTAATGCAGAGCAGAATAAAGAATGAGAAGAATTGAGGACAGTCTCAGAGACCTCTGGGACAACATTAAACACACCAACATTTGAATTATAGCGGTCCCAGAAGAAGAAGAGGAAAAGAAAGGAACTGAGAAAATATTTGAAGAGGTTATAGTTGAAAACTTCCCTAATATGGGAAAGGAAATAGTCAATTAGTCCAGGAAGCACAGAGAGTCCCATATAGGATAAATCCAAGGAGAAACACACCAAGACACATATTAATCAAACTGTCAAAAATTAAACACAAAGAAAAAATATTAAAGCAGCAAGGGAAAAGCAGCAAATAACATACAAGGGAACCCCCATAAGGTTAAGAGCTGATCATTCTGCAGAAAATCTTCAAGCCAGAAGGGAGTGGCAGGACATATTTAAAGTGATGAAAGGGAAATACCTCGAACGAAGATTACTGTACCCAGCAAGGATCTCATTCAGATTTGATGGAGAAATTAAAATCTTTACAGACAAGCAAAAGTTAAGAGAATTCAGCACGACCAAACTAGCTTTACAAAAAATGCTAAAGGAACTTCTCTAGGCAGGAAACACAAGAAAAGGAAAAGATCTACAATAACAAACCCAAACCAACTAAGAAAATGGTAATAGGAAGACACATATCAATAATTACCTTCAATGTAAATGGATTGAATACTCCAACCAAAAGACATAGACTGGCTGAATGGATACAAAAACAACACCCTTATATATGCTGTCTACAAGAGACTCACTTCAGACCTAGGGACACATATGACTGAAACTGAGGGGATGGAAAAAGATATTCCATGCAAATGGAAATCAAGAGAAAGCTGGAGTAGCAATTCCCATATCAGACAAAATAGACTTTAAAATAAACACTATCACAAGAGATAAAGAAGGACACTGCATAAGGAACAAGGGATCAATCCAAGAAGAAGATATAAGAAATGTAAATATTTATGTACCAAACATAGGAGCACCTCACTACATAAGGCAAATGCTAACAGCCATAAAAGGGGAAATTTACAGTAACTCAATCATAGTAGGGGACTTTAACACCCCACTTTCACCAATGGACAGATCATCCAAAATGAAAATAAATAAGGAAACACAAGCTTTAAATGATACATTAAACAAGATGGACTTAATTGATATTTATAGGACATTCCATCCAAAACCAACAGAATATAGTTTTCTCTCAAGTGCTCTTGGAACATTCTCCAGAATAGATCATATCTTTATCACAAATCAAGCCTTGGTAAATTTAAGAAAACTGGGAGACGGGGGAAGATGGCGTAAGAGTAAGACGTGGAGATCGCCTTCCTCCTCACGGATACACCAGAAATTCATCTACATGTGGAACAACTCCTACAGAACACCTACTGAAGGCTGGCAGAAGACCTCAGAGCTCCCAAAAGGCAAGAAACTCCCCACGTACCTGGGTAGGGCAAAAGAAAAACGAAAAAACAGAGACAAAAGAATAAGGACGACACCTGCACCAGTGGGAGAGAGCTGTGAAGGAGGAAAAGTTTCCACACACTAGGAAGCCCCTCCGCGGGCGGAGACTGCGGGAGGCGGAGGGGGGAGCTTCGGGACCGCGGAGGGGTGCACAGTGACGGGTGTGGAGGGCAAAGCGGGGAGATTCCTGCACAGACGATCGGTGCCGACCGGCACTCACCAACCCGAGAGGCTTGTCTGCTCACCTGCCGGGGCGGGCGGGGCTGCGAGCTGAGGCTCGGTTTCGGTTTTGGACGGAGCACGGGGAGAGGACTGGGGTTGGCGGCTTGAGCATAGCCTGAAGGGGTTGGTGCGCCACGACTAGCCGGGAGGGAGTTCGGGGAAAAGCCTGCACCGGCCAAAGAGGCAAGAGACTTTTTCTTCCCTCTTTGCTTCCTGGTGCGCGAGGAGAGGGGTTTAAGAGCGTGGCTTAAAGGAACTCCAGAGACGGGCGCGAGCCGCGGCTAAAAGCGCGAACCCCAGAGACGGGCGCGAGCCCCCAAGACGGGCGCGAGCCGCGGCTGAAACCGCGGACCCCAGAGACGGGCGGGAGACGCAGGGCCTGCTGCTGCCGCCACCAGGGGGGCTGTGTGCGAGGACAGGTCACTCTCCACGCCCCTCTTCCGCGGAGCCTGTGCAGGCCGCCACTGCCAGGTTCCCGGGATCCAGGGACAACTTCTCCGGGAGTACGCACGGCGGGTCTCAGGCTGGTGCAGCGTCACGCTGGCCTCTGGTGCAGCGTCATGCCGCCTCTGCCGCCGCAGGCCCGCCCCGCACGCAGTGCCCCTCCTTCCCCCATCCCCCAACCCCTGGCCTGAGTGAGCCGGAGATGAATCAGCGGCTCCTTTAACCCCGTCCTGTCTGAGCAAAAAACAGACGCCCTCCAGCGACCTGCGCTTAGGGGCAGGGCCCGGTACAAAGCTGAGCTCCTGTGAGCTGTGAGAGCAGGGAGGAGAGGGGGAGGTCTCTCCCGGCAGCCGCGGAGGCGGCAGATTGAAGCTCCACAATCAACTTGATGTGCATTGTGGAATACCTGAATAGACAGGGAGTGATCCCAAATTGAAGAGGTGGAATTTAGGAGCGAGATCTGTGATTTTTTTCCCTTTTCCTCTTTTTGTGAATGTGTGCGTGTATGCTTCTGTGTGAGATCTTGGCTGTATACTCTTGCTTCCACCATTTGTCCTAGGGCTCTATCCGTCCATGGTTTTTTTTAAAAAAAAAAAATTTTTTTTTCTTAATAATTAATTTTAATTGTAATAACTTTATTGTACTTTACCTTCGTTCTTTCTTTCTTTCCTTCCTTCTTTCCCTCCTTTAGACAGCGAATCACCCCAGGTAGAGGGGGTGGTCTCTGGGAGCAGGATTTATGATTTTTCCCCCTTTGCCTCTCTTTGTGAACGTGTATGTGTATGCTTCTGTGTAAGATTTTCTCTGTATAGCTTTGCTTCCACCATTTGTCCTAGGGCTCTATCCGTCCATGGTTTTTTAAAAAAAAATTTTGTTTTTTCTTAATAATTAATTTTAATTGTAATAACTTTATTGTAATTTACCTTCGCTCTTTCTTTCTTTCTTTCCTTCCTTCCTTCCCTCCTTTAGACAGCGAATCACCCCAGGTTGAGGAGGTGGTCTCTGGGAGCAGGATTTATGATTTTTCCCCCTTTGCCACTCTTTGTGAACGTGTATGTGTATGCTTCTGTGTAAGATTTTCTCTGTATAGCTTTGCTTCCAACATTTGTCCTAGGGCTCTATCCGTCCATGGTTTTTTTAAAAAAAATTTTTTTTTCCTAATAATGAATTTTAATTGTAATAACTTTATTGTACTTTACCTTCGTTCTTTCTTTCTTTCCTTCCTTCCTTACCTCCTTTAGACAGCGAATCACCCCAGGTTGAGGAGGTGGTCTCTGGGAGCAGGATTTATGATTTTTCCCCCTTTGCCTCTCTTTGTGAACACGTATGTGTATGCTTCTGTGTAAGATTTTCTCTGTATAGCTTTGCTTCCAACATTTGCCCTAGGGTTCTATCCGTTCCTTTTTTTTTTTTTTCTTTCTAAATATTTTTTAGTACAATAACTATATTATACTTTATTTTAGTTTTACTGTATCTTCTGGCCACAGACACCCCAAAACACACCACCAGACGTGAACCTGCCCACTAGAGAGACAAGATCCAGCCTCAACCAGCACAACACAGGCACTAGTCCCCTCCACCAGGAAGCCTACACAACCCGCTGAAACAACCTTAGCCACTGGAGACAGACATCAAAAACAACGGGAACTACGAACGTGCAGCCTGCAAAAAGGAGACCCCAAACACAGTAAGATAAGCAAAATGAGAAGACAGAAAAACACACAGCAGATGAAGGAGCAAGATAAAAACCCACCAGACCTAACAAATGAAGAGGAAATAGGCAATCTACCTGAAAAAGAATTCAGAATAATGATAGTAAGGACGATCCGAAATCTTGGAAGTAGAATGGACAAAATGCAAGAAACAGTTAACAAGGACCTACAAGAACTAAAGATGAAACAAGCAACGATGAACAACGCAATAAATGAAATTAAAAGTACTGTAGATAGGATCAATAGCAGAATAACTGAGGCAGAAGAACGGATAAGTGACCTGGAAGATAAAGTAGTGGAAATAACTACTGCAGAGCAGAATAAAGAAAAAAGAATGAAAAGAACTGAGGACAGTCTCAGAGACCTCTGGGACAACATTAAACGCACCAACATTTGAATTATAGGGGTTCCAGAAGAAGAAAAAAAGAAAGGGACTGAGAAAATATTTGAAGAGATTATAGTTGAAAACTTCCCTAGTATGGGAAAGGAAATAGTTAATCAAGTCCAGGAAGCACAGAGGGTCCCATACAGGATAAATACAAGGAGAAATACGCCAAGACACATATTAATCAAACTATCAAAAATTAAATACAAAGAAAGCATATTAAAAGCAGCAAGGGAAAAACAACAAATAACACACAAGGGAATCCCCATAAGGTTAACAGCTGATCTCTCAGCAGAAACCGTACAAGCCAGAAGGGAGTGGCAGGACATACTGAAAGTGATGAAGGAGAAAAACCTGCAACCAAGACTACTATACCCAGCAAGGATCTCATTCAGATTTGATGAAGAAATTAAAACCTTTACAGACAAGCAAAAGCTGAGAGAGTTCAGCACCACCAAACCAGCTTTACAACAAATGCTAAAGGAACTTCTCTAGATAAGAAATGCAAAAGAAGGAAACGACCTATAATAACGAACCCAAAACAATATAGAAAATGGGAATAGGAACATACATATCGATAATTACCTTAAATGTAAATGGACTAAATGCTCCCACCAAAAGACACAGATTGGCTGAATGGATACAAAAACAAGACCCTTATATATGCTGTCTACAAGAGACCCACCTCAGACCTAGAGACACATACAGACTGAAAGTAAGGGGATGGAAAAAGATATTCCATGCAAATGGAAACCAAAAGAAAGCTGGAGTAGCAATTCTCATATCAGACAAAATAGACTTTAAAATAAGGACTATTAAAAGGGATAAAGAAGGACACTACATAATGATCAAGGGATCGATCCAAGAAGAAGATATAACAATTGTAAATATTTATGCACCCAACATAGGAGCACCTCAATACATAAGACAAATACTAACAGCCATAAAAGGGGAAATCGACAGTAACACATTCATAGTAGGGGACTTTAACACCCCACTTTCACCCATGGACATATCATCCAAAATGAAAATAAATAAGGAAACACAAGCTTTAAATGATACATTAAACAAGATGGACTTAATTGATATTTATAGGACACTCCATCCAAAAACAACAGAATACACATTTTTCTCAAGTGCTCATGGAACATTCTCCAGGATAGATCATATCTTGGGTCACAAATCAAGCCTTGGTAAATTTAAGAAAACTGAAATTGTATCAAGTATCTTTTCTGACCACAACGCCATGAGACTAGATATCAATTACAGGAAAAGATCTGTAAAATATACAAACACATGGAGGCTACACAATACACTACTTAATAATAAAGTGATCACTGAAGAAATCAAAGAGGAAATAAAAAAATACCTAGAAACAAATGACAATGGAGACACAACGACCCAAAACCTATGGGATGCAGCAAAAGCAGTTCTAAGGGGGAAGTTTATAGCAATACAAGCCCACCTTAAGAAGCAGGAAACATCTCGAATAAACAACCTAACCTTGCACCTCAAGCAATTAGAGAAAGAAGAACAAAAAAGCCCCAAAGCTAGCAGAAGGAAAGAAATCATAAAAATCAGATCAGAAATAAATGAAAAAGAAATGAAGGAAACAATAGCAAAGATCAATAAAACTAAAAGCTGGTTCTTTGAGAAGATAAACAAAATAGATAAACCACTAGCCAGACTCAAGAAAAAAAGGGAGAAGACTCAAATCAATAGAATTAGAAATGAGAAAGGAGAAATAACAACTGACATGGCAGAAATAAAAAAAATCATGAGAGATTACTACAAGCAACTCTATGCCAATAAAATGGACAATCTGGAAGAAATGGACAAATTCTTAGAAATGCACAACCTGCCAAGACTGAATCAGGAAGAAATAGAAAATATGAACAGACCAATCACAAGCACTGAAATTGAAACTGTGATTAAAAATCTTCCAACAAACAAAAGCCCAGGACCAGATGGCTTCACAGGTGAATTCTATCAAACGTTTAGAGAAGAGCTAACACCTATCCTTCTCAAACTCTTCCAAAATATAGCAGAGGGAGGAACACTCCCAAATTCCTTCTACGAGGCCACCATCACCTTGATACCAAAACCAGACAAGGATGTCACAAAGAAAGAAAACTACAGGCCAATATCACTGATGAACATAGATGCAAAAATCTTCAACAAAATACTAGCAAACAGAATCCAACAGCACATTAAAAGGATCATACACCATGATCAAGTGGGGTTTATTCCAGGAATGCAAGGATTCTTCAATATACGCAAATCTATCAATGTGATAAACCATATTAACAAATTGAAGGAGAAAAACCATATGATCATCTCAATAGATGCAGAGAAAGCTTTCGACAAAATTCAACACCCATTTATGATAAAAACCCTGCAGAAAGTAGGCATAGAGGGAACTTTCCTCAACATAATAAAGGCCATATATGACAAGCCCACAGCAAACATCATCCTCAATGGTGAAAAACTGAAAGCATTTCCACTAAGATCAGGAACAAGACAAGGTTGCCCACTCTCACCACTCTTATTCAACATAGTTTTGGAAGTTTTAGCCACAGCAATCAGAGAAGAAAAGGAAATAAAAGGAATCCAAATTGGACAAGAAGAAGTAAAGCTGTCACTGTTTGCAGATGACATGATACTATACATAGAGAATCCTAAAGATGCTACCAGAAAACTACTAGAGCTAATCAATGAATTTGGTAAAGTAGCAGGATACAAAATTAATGCACAGAAATCTCTGGCATTCCTATATACTAATGATGAAAAATCAGAAAGTGAAATCAAGAAAACACTCCCATTTACCATTGCAACAAAAAGAATAAAATATCTAGGAATAAACCTACCTAAGGATACGAAAGACCTGTATGCAGAAAATTATAAGACACTGATGAAAGAAATTAAAGATGATACAAATAGATGGAGAGATATACCATGTTCTTGGATGGGAAGAATCAACATTGTGAAAATGACTCTACTACCCAAAGCAATCTACAGATTCAATGCAATCCCTATCAAACTACCACTGGCATTTTTCACAGAACTAGAACAAAAAATTTCACAATTTGTATGGAAACACAAAAGACCCCGAATAGCCAAAGCAATCTTAAGAACGAAAAAAGAAGCTGGAGGAATCAGGCTCCCTGACTTCAGACTATACTACAAAGCAACAGTAATCAAGACAGTATGGTACTGGCACAAAAACAGAAAGATAGATCAGTGGAACAGGATAGAAAGCCCAGAGATAAACCCACGCACATATGGACACCTTATCTTTGATAAAGGAGGCAGGAATGTACAGTGGAGAAAGGACAGCCTCTTCAATAAATGGTGCTGGGAAAACTGGACAGGTACATGTAAAAGTATGAGATTAGATCACTCCCTAACACCATACACAAAAATAAGCTCAAAATGGATTAAAGACCTAAATGTAAGGCCAGAAACTATCAAACTCTTAGAGGAAAACATAGGAAGAACACTCTATGACATAAATCACAGCAAGATCCTTTCTGACCCACCTCCTAGAGTAATGGAAATAAAAACAAAAATAAACAAATGGGACCTAATGAAACTTCAAAGCTTTTGCACAGCCAAGGAAACCATAATCAAGACCAAAAGACAACCCTCAGAATGGGAGAAAACATTTGCAAATGAAGCAACTGACAAAGGATTAATCTCCAAAATTTACAAGCAGCTCATGCAGCTCAATAACAAAAAAACAAAAAACCCCATCCAAAAATGGGCAGAAGACCTAAACAGACATTTCTCCAAAGAAGATATAAAGAATGCCAACAAACACATGAAAGAATGCTCAACATCATTAATCATTAGAGAAATGCAAATCAAAACTACAATGAGATATCATCTCACACCAGTCAGAATGGCCATCATCAAAAAATCTAGAAACAATAAATGCTGGAGAGGGTGTGGAGAAAAGGGGACACTCTTGCACTGCTGGTGGGAATGTGAATTGGTTCAGCCACTATGGAGAACAGTATGGAGGTTCCTTAAAAAACTACAAATAGAATTACCATATGACCCAGCAATCCCACTACTGGGCATATACCCTGAGAAAACCAAAATTCAAAAAGAGTCATGTACCAAAATGTTCATTGCAGCTCTATTTACAATAGCCCGGAGATGGAAAGAACCTAAGCGCCCATCATCGGACGAATGGATAAAGAAGATGTGGCACATATACACAATGGAATATTACTCAGCCTTAAAAAGAAATGAAATTGAGTTATTTGTAATGAGATGGATAGACCTAGAGTCTGTCATACAGAGTGAAGTAAGTCAGAAAGAAAAAGACAAATACCGTATGCTAACACATATATATGGAATTTAAGGGAAAAAAATGTCATGAAGAACCTAGGGATAAGACAGGAATAGAGGCGCAGACCTACTGGAGAACGGACTTGAGGATATGGGGAGGGGGAAGGGTGAGTTTTGACAGGGCGAGAGAGAGTCATGGACATATACACACTAACAAACGTAGTAAGGTAGATAGCTAGGGGGAAGCAGCCGCAAGGCACAGGGATTTTAGCTCGGGGCTTTGGGACAGCCTGGAGGGGTGGGATGGGGAGAGTGGGAGGGAGGGAGACGCAAGAGGGAAGACACATGGGAGCATATGTATATGTATAGCTGATTCACTTTGTTATAAAGCAGAAACTAACACACCATTGTAAAGCAATTATACCCCAATAAAGATGTTAAAAAAAAAAAAAAGATTGAAAAGAAAAAAAAAAAAAAGAAAACTGAAATTGTATCAAATATCTTTTCTGACCACAACGCTATGAGACTAGATATCAATTACAGGAAAAAATCTGTAAAAAATAGAAACACATGGAGGCTAAATAATACACTACTAAATAACCAAGAGATCACTGAAAAAATCAAGAGGAAATCAAAAAATACCTAGAAACAAATTACAATGAAAACACAATGACCCAAAACCTATGGCATGCAGCAAAAGAAGTTCTAAAAGGTAAGCTCATAGCAATACAATCCTACCTCAAGAAACAAGAAACATCTTAGATAAACAGCCTAATCTTACACTTAAAACAATTAGAGAAAGAAGAACAAAAAATCCCAAAGTTAGCAGAAGGAAAGAAATCATAAAGATCAGATCAGAAATAAATGAAAAAGAAATGAAGGAAACAATAGCAAAGATGAATAAAACTAAAAGCTGGTTCTTTGAGAATATAAATAAAATTGATAAACCATTAGCTAGAGTCATCAAGAAAAAAAGGAAGAAGACTCAAAACAATAGAATTAGAAATGAAAAAAGATAAATAACAACTGGCACTGCAGAAATAAAAAGGATCATGAGAGATTACTGCAAGAAACTATATGCCAATAAAATGGACAACCTGGAAGAAATGGACAAATTCTTAGAAAAGCACAACCTTCTGAGACTGAACCAGGAAGAAAGAGAAAATATAAACAGAACAATCACAAGCACTGAAATTGAGATTGTGATTAAAAATCTTCCAACAAACAAAAGCCCATGACTTCACAGTCAAATTCTACCAAACATTTAGGGAAGAGCTAACACCTACCTTTCTCAAACTCTTCTAAAATATAGCAGAGTGAGGAACACTCCAAAAATCATTCTATGAGGCCACCATCACCCTGATACCAAAACCAGATAAAGATGTCACAAAGAAAGAAAAATACAGGCTAACATCACTGATGAACATAGACGTGAAAATTCTCAACAAAATACTAGCAAACAGAATCCAACAGCACATTAAAAGGATCATACACCATGATCAAGTGGGGTTTATCTCAGGAATGCAAGGATTCTTCAGTATATGAAAATTAATCAATGTGATAAACCATATTAACAAATTGAAGGAGAAAATCGTTATGATCATCTCAATAGATGGAGAAAAAGCTTTTGGCAAAATTCAACAACCATTTATGATAAAAACCCTACAGAAAGTAGCATGGAGGAAACCTACCTCAACATAATAAATACCATACATGACAAACTCATAGCCAGCATCATTCTTAATGGTGAAAAACTGAAACCATTTCCTCTAAGATCAGGAACAAGACAAGGTTGCCCACTCTCACCACTATTATTCAACATAGTTGTGGAAGTTTTAGCCACAGCAATCAGAGAAGAAAAAGGAATCCAAATTGGAAAGAAGAAGTAAAGTTTTCACTGTTTGCAGATGACATGATACTATACATCAAGAACCCTAAAGATGCTACCAGAAAACTACTAGAGCTAATCAATGAACTTGGTAATGTAGCAGGATACAAAATTAATGCACAGAAATCTCTTGCATTCCTATACACTAATGATGAAAAATCTGAAAGAGAAATTAAGGAAACACTCCCATTTACCACTGCAACAAAAAGAATAAAATACCTAGGAATAAACCTACCTAAGGAGACAAAAGACCTGTATGCAGAAAATTATGACACTGATGAAAGAAATTAAAGATGATACAAACAGATGGAGAGATATACCATGTTCTTGGATGGGAAGAATCAACATTGTGAAAATGACTATATTACCCAAAGCAATCTACAGATTCATTGCAATACTTCTCACACTACCAATGGTATTTTTCACAGAACTAGAACAAAAAACTGCACAACTTGTATGGAAACACAAAAGACCCACATAGACAAAGCAATCTTGAGAAAGAAAAATGGAGCCAGAGGAATCAGACTCCCTGATTTCAGACTATACTACAAAGCTACAGTAATCAAGACAGTATGGTACTGGCACAAAAACAGAAATATTGATCAATGGAACAGGATAGAAATCCCAGAAATAAACCCACACACATATGGTCCCCTTATTTTTGATAAAGGAGGCAAGAATATACAACGGAGAAAAGACAGTCTCTTCAATAAGTGGTGCTGGGAAAACTGGAGAGTTACATGTAAAAGAATAAAATTAGAACACTCCCTAATACCATACACAAAAATAAACTCAAAATGGAATAAAGACCTAAATGTAAGGCCAGACACTATAAAACTACTAGAGGGAAACATAGGCAGAACACTCTATAACATAAATCACAGTAAGATCCTTTTTGACCCTCCTCCTAGAGAAATGGAAATAAAAACAAAAATAAACAAATGGGACCTAATGAAACTTAAAAGCTTTTGCACAACAAAGAAAACTATAAACAAGACAAAACGATAACACTTGGAATGGGAGAAAATATTTTCAAATGAAGCAACTGACAAAGTATTAATATCCAAAATTTATAAGCAGCTCATGCAGCTCAATATCATAAAAACAAACAACCCAATCTAAAAATGGGCAGAAGACCTAAATAGACACTTCTCCAAAGAAGATATACAGATTGCCAACAAACACATGAAAGGATGCTCAACATCACTAATCATTAGAGAAATGCAAATCAAAACTACAATGAGGTATCACCTCACATCAGTTAGAAAGGCCATCATCAAAAAATCTATAATCCATAAATGCTGGAGAGAATGTGGAAAAAAGGGAACTCTCTTGCACTGTTGGTGGGAATGTAAATTGATACAGCCACTATAGAGAACAGTATGGCGGTTCCTTAAAAAATTAAAAATAGAACTACCATACGACCCAGTAATCCCACTACTGGGCATATACCCTGAGAAAACCATAATTGAAAAAGAGTCATGTACCACAATGTTCACTGCATCTCTATTTACAATAGCCAGGACATGGAAGCAACCTAAGTGTCCATTGACAGATGAATGGATAAAGAAGATGTAGCACATGTATACAATGGAATATTACTCAGCCATAAAAAGAAACGAAATTGAGTTATTTGTATTGAGTTGGATGGACCTAGAATCTGTCATACAGAGTGAAGTAAGTCAGGAAGAGAAAAACAAATATCGTATGTTAACACATGTATATGGAATCTAAAAAAAAAAAAAAGGTTCTGAAGAACCTAGGGTCAGGACAGGAATAAAGACGCAGATGTAGAGAATGGACTTGAGGACACGGGGAGGGGGAAGGGTAAGCTGGGACGAAGTGAGAGAGTGGCATGGACATATATACACTACCAAATGTAAAATAGATAGCTAGTGGGAAGCAGCCACATAGCACAGGGAGATCAGCTCAGTGCTTTGTGACCATCTAGAGGGTTGGGATAGCGAGGGTGTGAGGGAGATGCAAGAGGGAGGAGATATGGGGATATATGTATATGTATAGCTGATTCACTTTGTTATAAAGCAGAAACTAACACACCATTGTAAAGCATCCAATAAAGATGTTTAAAAAAATAGATGTAATCATAACAATCTAGGTGGGATTAAAGGCATCACTCAGTGAAAAGTACTGAACAAAATATATTACATAATGTCATTTTATGTTAACTAAAATTACATACTAAACAGCAATACACGTTCTGTAAGAGTACATGCAAGGGAAAAGATTCATGTTATGTACATTTGAAATTTGGCATATGGTAAAGAAAGGGAAGAAGATAGGAACTAGGAATGGAGATACAATGGAATCATTAAATAAATGAAACAATGGAGGGGACTGGTATGGACCAACTATGACAAGGTACCTGAGATAAGTAGTTAACAATACTACTTACCACATAGCTACATTTTTACATTTGTTTTATTAATGTAAATATAACAAAAACTAAAAATAGAAGTCCATGTAAATACATTATCTTGATTATCTGAAGAAGAATGCAGGTTGAGAGGCCAGGAAGCTGAATATGAACATAGATTAGAAGTAGGTACTCTCAGCTTTTGAAAAATTTTGTGATCTATCATTTCTTTTACTATCCCAATGCATTTTACAATGTTCTTCTTTTATTACCACAATTTCCTAAACCCCAGAGAACCTAATTTTACTTTTACGATTATATACACATTACCTTTCCAGCCTAATCTTTCCTTTCTTTCTTACTGACGTTTACATCCATGCCATGACCCGGTCAGCTTTCAACCTCAGTTTGTGGCCTCTCCATCCATCAACCAACAGCCTCCTCCACCCTGCATCATTCACGCACAAACTTGACCATATCTTAGACCTCACTGTCATGTTTTTTCTTTATAGGCCTCTAATAACTTCTTTGCAATGTACTCTCGCATCTTCTTTCATTCACTAAACGTACTACTCTCCATTGCCACTGAGACTCTGATAACTTAAGCACAGATTATTAAGAAACTTGATTACAATTGACCCCTTGATACTACAGTCATCTAATTCTTTAACATCTAAAATCTCACCACTTCTCTCTTAGCAGATGGCCTCATTTCAGACTTTATTAAGGATATTGAACTCCCTAACTATCCTGCACCTCAGTTCTCCAAATGGTGACCATTATCTATATCTACTCATCCATTTTCACCTTCACAGGAACAGAAATCTTTCCTTTTATCTTACTGCTCCACCACAGTTATAAATCCCAACCGTTTTTAATTCCTGAGAAACGTTCCTTCCATATTTATCTAATTATTCTTAGTAGCTCCAGTTTCTCCCTGTTCACTGGGTCCTCTCTCTTTCTTCAGGCTTACCTAAGTCTTCTCTCATCTTAAAAACAACTTTGCACTGAAATTATCCCTTCTATTCTAAAGCGCTCTCTCTCTCTCTCTCTCTCTCTCTCTCTCTCTCTCTCTCTCTCTCTCTCTCTCTCTCTCTCTCTCTCTCTCTCTCTGATCCTATGGAGGCATTTAGACACATACCATCTTGCATTGTGGCTTAAATTTTTTTTTTTTTTTTTTTAGTAATTGTTTCACTCTACATATTATCCCACCCACCACCACACACAGACACAAACATGAGGACACATATGTTCCTTAGGGTGCAAACTCTTTGCTTCAGTATTAGGAACAATTTTATTCACTCTGGACACATCCTTTCAGTATCAAAGACCTGGAAATATGAACTATTTACAACTCTTTCCTGGGTAATTTCCACTGCTTGCTAACTGAATTCTCTGTCTCTCGCCACTCTGACCTTCTTTATTTCTACAACACAAATATCTGTATTTCTCTGTTGCTATAAAACAAAGTTCATCTCTTTAGCCATGATATGCAGTCCTCTAGCATAGCATATAACCTCTCTCAAAAATGTAACCCGAACACTTCTTTCCAGTGTACTCCATGTCCTAGTCATATCAAGCTATTTGCTTTTTCTAAAAGCAACCTGCTATCTTTTTGTTTTATTTTCATGCTTTCTACAATCTTATCAATCTACCTGAATGTCCATTCTCATCTCTGCCAAGTAAGCTCCTATTCAGCCGTTAAGACCTCTCTCAACTATTATCTCCCTTGTGATTTTCATAGGCATTAAGGTAAATAGACACATTCTTGTTCCTTCTGTTCCCATGGCTCTCTGTTAGCATCCTATATTTCTGCTATCATAATGCTCATCACACTTTATAATAATTACCTAAAAATATATGCCTTACCTACCAGAATGCAAGCAGAGACAGTCTATCTTACTAACCATTGTATCATCAGCACCTCAGTCACTGCCTATCATATAACATGCAGTATAAGAAGACCATTTGGCTGAATAGAAGGAATAAATGAATTAGCTGTATTCATCTATATATGTTTTCCACTTCATCTACTACCTACAGAATTGTTCCAGAGCAATAGCTAGTGCTCTATAAAAGGTTGCTGAGTGGATAGAGGGGTGAATAAATGAATGAAATCTTCCACTTTCCTTTGTCTAGGTTTTATCAAACCACCTCCACCCTTACATTTTATTTTATTTTATTTTATTTTTTTTAAGACCTTATGTTTTTATTTTATTTTATTTTTTTTTTTTATTTTTTTTTTTTAAACATCTTTATTGGGGTATAATTGCTTTACAATGGTGTGTTAGTTTCTGCTTTACAACAAAGTGAATCAGCTATACATATACATATGTTCCCATATGTCTTCCCTCTTGCGTCTCCCTCCCTCCCACTCTCCCCATCCCACCCTTCCAGGCTGTCACAAAGCACCGAGCTAATATCCCTGTGCCTTGCGGCTGCTTCCCCCCAGCTATCTACCTTACTACGTTTGTTAGTGTGTATATGTCCATGACTCTCTCTCGCCCTGTCAAAACTCACCCTTCCCCCTCCCCATATCCTTAAGTCCGTTCTCCAGTAGGTCTGCGTCTTTATTCCTATCTTACCCCTAGGTTCTTCATGACATTTTTTTCCCTTAAATTCCATATATATGTGTTAGCATACGGTATTTGTCTTTTTCTTTCTGACTTACTTCACTCTGTATGACAGATTCTAGGTCTATCCATCTCATTACAAATAGCTCAATTTCATTTCTTTTTAAGGCTGAGTAATATTCCATTGTGTATATGTGCCACATCTTCTTTATCCATTCATCCGATGATGGGCGCTTAGGTTGTTTCCATGTCCTGGCTATTGTAAATAGAGCTGCAATGAACATTTTGGTACATGACTCTCTTTGAATTTTGGTTTTCTCAGGGTATATGCCAAGTAGTGGGATTGCTGGGTCATATGGTAATTCTATTTGTAGTTTTTTAAGGAACCTCCATACTGTTCTCCACAGTGGCTGAACCAATTCACATTCCCACCAGCAGTGCAAGAGTGTCCCCTTTTCTCCACACCCTCTCCAGCATTTATTGTTTCTTGATTTTTTGATGATGGCCATTCTGACTGGTGTGAGATGATATCTCATTGTAGTTTTGATTTGCATTTCTCTAATGATTAATGATGTTGAGCATTCTTTCATGTGTTTGTTGGCATTCTGTATATCTTCTTTGGAGAAATGTCTATTTAGGTCTTCTGCCCATTTTTGGATGGGGTTGTTTGTTTTTTTGTTATTGAGCTGCATGAGCTGCTTGTAAATTTTGGAGATTAATCCTTTGTCATTTGCTTCATTTGCAAATGTTTTCTCCCATTCTGAGGGTTGTCTTTTGGTCTTGGTTATGGTTTCCTTTGCTGTGCAAAAGCTTTGAAGTTTCATTAGGTCCCATTTGTTTATTTTTGTTTTTATTTCCATTACTCTAGGAGGTGGGTCAGAAAGGATCTTGCTGTGATTTATGTCATAGAGTGTTCTTCCTATGTTTTCTTCTAAGAGTTTGATAGTTTCTGGCCTTACATTTAGGTCTTTAATCCATTTTGAGCTTATTTTTGTGTATGGTGTTAGGGAGTGATCTAATCTCATACTTTTACATGTACCTGTCCAGTTTTCCCAGCACCATTTATTGAAGAGGCTGTCCTTTCTCCACTGTACATTCCTGCCTCCTTTATCAAAGATAAGGTGTCCATATGTGCGTGGGTTTATCTCTGGGCTTTCTATCCTGTTCCACTGATCTGTCTTTCTGTTTTTGTGCCAGTACCATACTGTCTTGATTACTGTTGCTTTGTAATATAGTCTGAAGTCAGGGAGCCTTATTCCTCCAGCTCCTTTTTTCGTTCTAAAGATTGCTTTGGCTATTCGGGGTCTTTTGTGTTTCCATACAAATTGCGAAATTTTTTGTTCTAGTTCTGTGAAAAATGCCAGTGGTAGTTTGATAGGGATTGCATTGAATCTGTAGATTGCTTTGGGTAGTAGAGTCATTTTCACAATGTTGATTCTTCCCATCCAAGAACATGGTATATCTCTCCATCTATTTGTATCATCTTTAATTTCTTTCATCAGTGTCTTATAATTTTCTGCATACAGGTCTTTCGTATCCTTAGGTAGGTTTATTCCTAGATATTTTATTCTTTTTGTTGCAATGGTAAATGGGAGTGTTTTCTTGATTTCACTTTCAGATTTTTCATCATTAGTATATAGGAATGCCAGAGATTTCTGTGCATTAATTTTGTATCCTGCTACTTTACCAAATTCATTGATTAGCTCTAGTAGTTTTCTGGTAGCATCTTTAGGATTCTCTATGTATAGTATCATGTCATCTGCAAACAGTGACAGCTTTACTTCTTCTTTTCCGATTTGGATTCCTTTTATTTCCTTTTCTTCTCTGATTGCTGTGGCTAAAACTTCCAAAACTATGTTGAATAAGAGTGGTGAGAGTGGGCAACCTTGTCTTGTTCCTGATCTTAGTGGAAATGCTTTCAGTTTTTCACCATTGAGGATGATGTTTGCTGTGGGCTTGTCATATATGGCTTTTATTATGTTTAGGAAAGTTCCCTCTATGCCTACTTTCTGCAGGGTTTTTATCATAAATGGGTGTTGAATTTTGTCGAAAGCTTTCTCTGCATCTATTGAGATGATCATATGGTTTTTCTCCTTCAATTTGTTAATATAGTTTATCACATTGATAGATTTGCGTATATTGAAGAATCCTTGCATTCCTGGAATAAACCCCACTTGATCATGGTGTATGATCCTTTTAATGTGCTGTTGGATTCTGTTTGCTAGTATTTTGTTGAGGATTTTTGCATCTATGTTCATCAGTGATATTGGCCTGTAGTTTTCTTTCTTTGTGACATCCTTGTCTGGTTTTGGTATCAAGGTGATGGTGGCTTCGTAGAAGGAATTTGGGAGTGTTCCTCCCTCTGCTATATTTTGGAAGAGTTTGAGAAGGATAGGTGTTAGCTCTTCTCTAAACGTTTGATAGAATTCACCTGTGAAGCCATCTGGTCCTGGGCTTTTGTTTGTTGGAAGGTTTTTAATCACAGTTTCAATTTCAGTGCTTGTGATTGGTCTGTTCATATTTTCTATTTCTTCCTGATTCAGTCTTGGCAGGTTGTGCATTTCTAAGAATTTGTCCATTTCTTCCAGATTGTCCATTTTATTGGCATAGAGTTGCTTGTAGTAATCTCTCATGATTTTTTTTATTTCTGCAGTGTCAGTTGTTACTTCTCCTTTTTCATTTCTAATTCTATTGATTTGAGTCTTCTCCCTTTTTTTCTTGATGAGTCTGGCTAGTGGTTTATCTATTTTGTTTATCTTCTCAAAGAACCAGCTTTTAGTTTTATTGATCTTTGCTATTGTTTCCTTCATTTCTTTTTCATTTATTTCTGATCTGATTTTTATGATTTCTTTCCTTCTGCTAGCTTTGGGGTTTTTTTGTTCTTCTTTCTCTAATTGCTTGAGGTGCAAGGTTAGGTTGTTTATTCGAGATGTTTCCTGCTTCTTAAGGTGGGCTTGTATTGCTATAAACTTCCCCCTTAGAACTGCTTTTGCTGCATCCCATAGGTTTTGGGTCGTTGTGTCTCCATTGTCATTTGTTCCTAGGTATTTTTTTATTTCCTCTTTGATTTCTTCAGTGATCACTTCATTATTAAGTAGTGTATTGTTTAGCCTCCATGTGTTTGTATTTTTTACAGATCTTTTCCTGTAATTGATATCTAGTCTCATGGCGTTGTGGTCGGAAAAGATACTTGATACAATTTCAGTTTTCTTAAATTTACCAAGGCTTGATTTGTGACCCAAGATATGATCTATCCTGGAGAATGTTCCATGAGCACTTGAGAAAAATGTGTATTCTGTTGTTTTTGGATGGAGTGTCCTATAAACATCAATTAAGTCCATCTTGTTTAATGTATCATTTAAAGCTTGTGTTTCCTTATTTATTTTCATTTTGGATGATCTGTCCATGGGTGAAAGTGGGGTGTTAAAGTCCCCTACTATGAATGTGTTACTGTTGATCTCCCCTTTTATGGTTGTTAGTATTTGCCTTATGTATTGAGGTGCTCCTATGTTGGGTGCATAAATATTTACAATTGTTATATCTTCTTCTTGGATCGATCCCTTGATCATTATGTAGTGTCCTTCTTTGTCCCTTTTAATAGTCCTTATTTTAAAGTCTATTTTGTCTGATATGAGAATTGCTACTCCAGCTTTCTTTTGGTTTCCATTTGCATGGAATATCTTTTTCCATCCCCTTACTTTCAGTCTGTATGTGTCTCTAGTTCTGAAGTGGGTCTCTTGTAGACAGCATATATAAGGGTCTTGTTTTTGTATCCATTCAGCCAATCTGTGTCTTTTGGTGGGAGCATTTAGTCCATTTACATTTAAGGTAATTATTGATATGTATGTTCCTATTTCCATTTTATATATTGTTTTGGGTTCGCTACTATAGGTCATTTCCTTCTCTTGTGTTTCGTGTCTAGAGAAGTTCCTTTAGCATTTGTTGTAAAGCTGGTTTGGTGGTGCTGAACTCTCTCAGCTTTTGCTTGTCTGTAAAGGTTTTAATTTCTCCATCAAATGTGAATGAGATCCTTGCTGGGTAGAGTAGTCTTGGTTTCAGGCTATTCTCCTTCATCACTTTCAGTATGTCCTGCCACTCCCTTCTGGCTTGTAGGGTTTCTGCTGAGAGATCAGCTGTTAGCCTTATGGGGATTCCCTTGTGTGTTATTTGTTGTTTTTCCCTTGCTGCTTTTAATATGCTTTCTTTGTGTTTAATTTTTGACAGTTTGATTAATATGTGTCTTGGCGTGTTTCTCCTTGTATTTATCCTGTATGGGACCCTCTGTGCTTCCTGGACTTGATTAACTATTTCCTTTCCCATATTAGGGAAGTTTTCAACTATAATCTCTTCAAATATTTTCTCAGTCCCTTTCTTTCTTTCTTCTTCTTCTGGAACCCCTATAATTCGAATGTTGGTGCGTTTCATGTTGTCCCAGAGGTCTCTGAGACTGTCCTCAGTTCTTTTCATTCTTTTTTCTTTATTCTGCTCTGCAGTAGTTATTTCCACTACTTTATCTTCCAGGTCACTTATCCGTTCTTCTGCCTCAGTTATTCTGCTATTGATCCTATCTAGAGTGATTTTAATTTCATTTATTGCATTGTTCATCGTTGCTTGTTTCATCTTTAGTTCTTGTAGGTCCTTGTTAACTGTTTCTTGCATTTTGTCCATTCTACTTCCAAGATTTCGGATCATCCTTACTATCATTATTCTGAATTCTTTTTCAGGTAGATTGCCTATTTCCTCTTCATTTGTTAGGTCTGGTGGGTTTTTATCTTGCTCCTTCATCTGCTGTGTGTTTTTCTGTCTTCTCATTTTGCTTATCTTACTGTGTTTGGGGTCTCCTTTTTGCAGGCTGCAGGTTCGTAGTTCCCGTTGTTTTTGATGTCTGTCTCCAGTGGCTAAGGTTGTTTCAGTGGGTTGTGTAGGCTTCCTGGTGGAGGGGACTAGTGCCTGTGTTGTGCTGGATGAGGCTGGATCTTGTCTCTCTAGTGGGCAGGTTCACGTCTGGTGGTGTGTTTTGGGGTGTCTGTGGCCTTATTATGATTTTAGGCAGCCTCTCTGCTAATGGGTGGGGTTGTGTTCCTGTTTTGCTAGTTGTTTGGCATAGGTTGTCCAGCACTGTGGCTTGCTGGTCGTTGAGTGAAGCTGGGTGCTGGTGTTAAGATGGAGGTCTCTGGGAGATTTCCGCTGTTTAATATTATGTGGAGCTGGGAGGTCTCTTGTTGACCAGTGACCTGAAGTTGGCTCTCCTACCTCAGAGGCAGAGCCCTGACTCCTGGCTGGAGCACCAAGAGCCTTTCATCCACACGGCTCAGAATAAAAGGGAGAAAAAGTAGAGAGAATTAGTAGAAGTATGAGGAAAGAAAGAAGGAAAGGAGGAAAGGAAGGAAGGAAGAAAGAAGCAAAGAAGGAAAGAAAGGAGGGAGGGAGGGAGGGAGGGAGGAAGGAAGGAAGGAAGGAGGGAAAGAAGGAAAAAAAGACAGAAAGAAAGATGATACAGTAAAAATAAAATAAAGTATAATATAGTTATTGAATTAAAAAATATTTAGAAAAAAAAAAAGGGACGGATAGAACCTTAGGACAAATGTTGGAAGCAAAGCTATACAGAGAAAATCTTACACAGAAGCATACACATACACCTTCACAAAAAGAGGTAAAGGGGGAAAAATCATAAATCCTGCTCCCTGAGACCACCTCCTCAATTTGGGGTGATTCGTTGTCTAAAGGAGGGAGGGAAGGAAGGAAAGAAAGAACGAAGGTAAAGTATAATAAAGTTATTACAATTAAACTTAATTATTAAGAAAAAGAATTTTTAAAAAAATGTCATGGACGGATAGAGCCCTAGGACAAATGGTGGAAGCTAGAGTATACAGACTAGATGTCACACAGGAGCATACACGTACACCTTCACAAAAAGAGGAAAAGGGAAAAAAATCATAGATTTCGCTCCTAAATTCCACCTCTTCAATTTGGGATCATTCCTTGTCTATTCAGGTATTCCACAGATGCAGGGTATATCAAGTTGATTGTGGAGCTTTAATCCGCTGCTTCTGTGGCTGCTGGGAGAGATTTCCCTTTCTCTTCTTTGTTTTCACAGCTCACAGGAGCTCAGCTTTGGATTTGGCCCTGCCTCTGCGTGTAGGTCGCTGGAGGGCGTCTGTTTTTTCGCTCAGACAGGACGGGGTTAAAGGAGCCGCTGATTCGGGGCCTCCGGCTCACTCAGGCCGGGGGTTGGGGGATGGGGGAAGGAGGGGCACTGCGTGCGGGGCCGGCCTGCGGCGGCAGAGGCAGCGTGACGTTGCGGCAGAGGCCGGCGTGACGTTGCACCAGCCTGAGGCCCGCCGTGCGCTGTCCCGGGGAAGTTGTCCCTGGATCCCGGGAACCTGGCAGTGGCGGGCTGCACAGGCTCCGCGGAAGAGGGGTGTGGAGAGTGACCTGTGCTCGCACACAGGCCCCTTGGTGGCGGCAGCAGCAGCCTTAGCGTCTCCCGCCCGTCTCTGGGGTCCGCGGTTTTAGCCGCGGCTCGCGCCCGTCTCGGGGGCTCGCGCCCTCAGCCGCGGCTCGCGCCCGTCTCTGGGGTTTGCGCTTTCAGCCGCGGCTCGCGCCCGTCTCGGGGGCTCGCGCCCTCAGCCGCGGCTCGCGCCCGTCTCTGGGGTTCGCGCTTTTAGCCGCGGCTCGCGCCCGTCTCTGGAGTTCCTTTAAGCAGCGCTCTTAGACCCCTCTCCTCGCGCACCAGGAGACAAAGAGGGAAGAAAAAGTCTCTTGCCTCTTCGGCCGGTGCAGGCTTTTCCCCGAACTCCCTCCCGGCTAGTTGTGGTGCACTAACCCCTTCAGGCTATGTTCAAGCCGCCAACCCCAGTCCTCTCCCTGAGCTCCGTCCAAAACCAAAACCTTAGCCTCAGCTCGCAGCCCCGCCCGCCCCGGTGGGTGAGCAGCAAGCCTCTCGGGTTGGTGAGTGCTGGTCGGCACCGATCTTCTGTGCAGGAATCTCCCCGCTTTGCCCTCCGCACCCGTCGCTGTGCACTACTCCGCGGTCCCGAAACTCCCCCCTCTGCCTCCCGCAGTCTCCGCCCGCGGAGGGGCTTCCTAGTGTGTGGAAACTTTTCCTCCTTCACAGCTCCCTCCCACTGGTGCAGGTGCCGTCCTTATTCTTTTGTCTCTGTTTTTTCTTTTGCCCTACCCAGTTACGTGGGGAGTTTCTTGCCTTTTGGGAGGTCTGAGGTCTTCTGCCAGCCTTCAGTAGGAGTTCTGTAGGAGTTGTTCCACGTGTGGATGTATTTCTGGTGTATCCGTGGGGAGGAAGGCGATCTCCGCGTCTTACTCTTCCGCCATCTTCAAGGTCCCCCCCCACCCTTACATTTTAATTTATCATTAATCATTAAAATTGGTAAGACACTGACCTCTCTTAGCTTTATGCACCCCTGACACATTTTAAAAATCTGTTAAATATCATTTATAATATATATATGTCTATTTTTAAGATAGTTTACTTTTTATTGTTATTATATCAGGGCATAGGAATAAATTAAGCATAATCTTTCACTTATGAACATTATCATCACTGGTCATTAATGCCCTTTCGAATTTTATTTATTTGCTTATTTACTGAATATAATTCTATGAACCCATCAAATCACCTAAGAACAGAATATTACCAGTAGCTCATATCTATCTCTGTATTACTTCTTATTCCACTCCTCCCATTCCCCACTCTGCCAGAGTAACCTCTATACTGAATTTTGTTTTTATCATTCCCTTGTTGGCTTTCTTCTACTTTATCACATATAGATGTATACTTGCCTTTGAACTGTATAAAAAATATGTCATATTGCATATATTCTGGGAATTCCTTTATTCCTTGAGAACTATACTATGAAAAATCAGCCAATTTCTGTTTTTCTTATAGTTATAATTTCTCCTGGAATGGTTAAAATCTATTGAATTGTAATTGTATTATCAGTTACAGGAAGTCAATGCCTCCTGTCTGAGAAGTCTGAGTCCTCTTAGACATGTGAGTTCTAAACACTTACACAGTGATACAATTAGTATATTTTTAGATTGAGATTTAAGAAATGATCTATCTAGGCTCTGAGCACATTGTCCATTGATTTATCTTTTTTTAAAAACGCATAAAATTTCAAGCATATGAGTCTGCAGCTAACTACCCACATACATCTGGGATTACTCTATGGCTCACTAACAAGAACACATTCTCTTCTTGTCTAATTTGTTCATTCAAGAAGCATTTATTTAGTCTACATACTGTGCTCCTAACACTGATTGTAATGCCAGTTACTCCTTCTGTTTGGTCATTTTCCTGACTTATCTTTTAAAAACCAATCACATAAAGCATAAACTTTTCTTATCAGAAACCCATGTGCAGTGGTTGGAATATAATTCTTACCAGCCAATAAAAAATCACTTTAGCATGAGACAAAAGCAGGGGAAGCAGGGGCAAATCTTGGTGAGGTGCAGTGAGATTAACTCCAAAGAGGTAGAAGGCAGATGAGTGTAACAGGCTTTAGTACCTGGCTCTGCCATTTTTTTATCTGAGTATTTTTGAGCACATAACTGAAAACTCTCTGTACCTCCCTTTGTTCATCTGTATAATGAGACTAACAGGAGCACTGACTTCACCAGGTTGTTATGAAGATGAAATGATTTAATATTTATACAGTTCTTAGAAAAATGTCTGTCACATAATATAAGCCATTATAAGTATTTGTTAGGTAAATAAATGATTTTACTGATATTTCATATTTGCTTACTTCTAACTTTAGCTGCATTTTGATTCCCTCTAATAAAAATAACCATAACAGTCTGCTGGCATTCTGTCTGTGAGAATCTTTTCTGTTGGAAACCATATACAACATGACAACTCTGATATAAGACCCTGTTCTAGGTAATTATGGGTTGGAATTTCATTTTGCATATATGCAAATTTCAGGTGAGGACATTATGCTGACCTAATTCATGCATGCAATTATGCAATGAATATTTATTGAGGTCTTTATGCAAGGAACTGTGCTAGGGCTTAAGCAAATATAAAGATAAATCAGACATGGGATTTGACTTTGAGCTGCTTACAATCTAGTAGCAGAAATGGCACATAGATGTCATAAGAAAAGTGAAGGTAAATTGTTACAAGAGTTCAAGAAAGGGAAATATTTTACCCAGATAGAGGTACCATGAACTTCTAAGGAGGATGCAATTTAGGTAGACCCTGAAGGGTGAGCAGAAGATGCAAAGCATGAGTATTCCATTGTGGTAGAACGCAGGATTGTATAGCTGGGTGGCAAGTTATTTAACCAAGTATGCCTCTAGTATAGGCAGTAAGAATAAATAAGGCTAAAGGATAAACTAAGACTAAATTATGATAGTCTACCATTATTAAGGACACATTGTGTTCTGAATATGTAATTGTATTTAATCTTCTCAACGCCGTGAATAGATACTAATATTTTCCTATTTTATAGATGAAGACACAGAAGATCATAGAAGCTAAGAAGAGCCCTAATTTCTCACAGTAGCAAGAAGGAGATCTGGGGTTTTGATCAGGTCAATCAGAGACTAAAATCTGAGCTGAAACCAATAAACTTACCATCTGGAATTAATTTTGAATTAAGATTTTTCATTTCAACTTTTCACTTGTGTTACAATTAAAGCCCAAGGTAGGAAAGATTTGGGTTCTAAATAAGTAAATATTAAAATTCCTGATATGCAAAGAAATGCTGTGTGGGAAAAGGCAGAAGGTCCATATAAAAGGAATGTGTATCTGAGATTCTTTAATTGCCGTGAACTCCTTGCAGACTCAGATGGAAGTTGCCATGCAGCATATTCCTATAAAGAGAGAATTCTTGACACTGATACCTGTGGAAGGGAAAGGAAGACAGGAGAACTGGGTAGAAGAAACTGTTCTATAATGAAGTCTCAGTAAAGTCCTCAGCCCTCCTCACAGGTGCTCTGCCACCGAGATGGCTTTTTACCTTTGAACCAGCTTGTTCACAAGTGATTGGATAAAATCCACTCCTACAAGGGAGTATGACCTTTGATAAGACAAAGCTGTTTAGTCCAGGCATCCTCAAAGATGGCTGATGTGGTGGGGGGCTGTCTGATAGCAGCATTCCCTAGGAATAAGTCCTTCATTTCTGATGAAGGACCTTCTTGAAGAAGGATCATCACAGCTTCCACCAAAGGAGTAGATTAACCTCCAAATCTCAAAGACTTAATCCAAGAGAAGTTAATTTCTCTCTCACATAAAGTCAAGTTGATGTTGGGCATTGGGTGTTGCTCTGTTTATGCCAACATTCAGGAACCTAGGGTTATTCTACAGGTGGCCTCCATCACCTTTAAGGCCTCAGCACCCTCTTCATTCAACCAGCAGAAGGGAAAAGAGAGAGAATAGGATCACATAGAAGATTTCCATAAATCAAGGCTAGAAGTGACATCTATTGGTCTTGCCCACATTCCAAGGGACAAAATTCAGTCACTCGACCATACGTACCCAAGAGAAACTAGAAGTGTAGTTAATCTGTGGACTCAGGAAGAAAGAGAAACAAGTTCTGAAACAACTTGCCAGTCTTTGCCAAAAGAACTTAATAATACTAATTTTTCTGTTTATTGTATGAAGCAATGTGACTTCCAGTCCATTCAGTGTGGAATTCAGCATACATGGAATTCCTTAGTAGTGAGTTCCATCTCTGAGATCAGGCAGGCCTAAAATCTGACCCAGACTTAGACAGAACTTAGAAAATGTGCAAGTACATGATAACAGGGTCAAAATGATTGACCAAAGGTGTACCTTTATTGTTGTTGTTTATCTCAAGTCACTGTTTTTCTTTCCCCAACTTTCTCCCTCTAAAAAATAATACTTTAAAACATTCCATCTGTTTACAGTATTATTCTACTGCAAAGATAATCATATTTTTCTTCTTTTGGTTAGACTCTTTAGAGTTTGGGGCCAGGAGTCTAGAGGAAAACACCAGCAGTTCTTGCTGTTAGAAATTACAATATACACTATAGAGAATTCTTCAGTGAATAAAAAGCAAGTAGTGGTTTTCATGGCAAAAACATGGTAGATACCACAATTTTATATTCATAAAATTTCAAGTTTTTAATAAACCTTCATCCTAAGCCCAGCAGGAAAACGAATGCATTACTTACTTTTGGGATTTATCTCAAACTCAGATAGGCTGGCGTATAATAATATATCATGTCTGTGTGCTTATTTTTTTGAGCTGTTCTATACAGCCTCTTCTCTCCCTCACTTACATTGCTATATTTCTAAAATAACATTCTGACACCTTTTATCCTCCATTTGTATCATTCTAGCACTTACCTTTTCCACCTGCAGCATGAAGTGTGTATTAACAAGTGTAAAACATCTGGGGATTGTTTCATACATGGGAACAAGCACTGCACTAAAAGCAACTTGAAAACCTCAAACTTATTACTGTTCTTTCTGTCTGACTAAGCTTTAAGGTCAAACACTTTAGGTTCATCTATTGCTAGCTTCTAAACCCTGAGTTTAGGGACAAATCATTTTACCTTTATACTTTTCAGTTTTTTTCATCTGTAGAATGGGGGTAATGGTAATGTGATATTGTGATTTATAATGAGAAATATATATGTGGTCTTTGTCCCTAAAGCTCCTAAAACCATTGGAATTTCCTGAGTGATGAGAGATATAAAGGTGTCTTTCGTCATGTTAATGAGGGGACCTTTGGAAAGCACCCAAGGATGCAGCCTGGATGCCAGGCACACTGGGAAAGGGCAAAGAGGCTCAGTGCCCTTTCCCCATACATTGCCCTAGGTATCTCTTCCATCTGGATGTTCTTGGGTTATATCCTTCTATAATAAGCCAGTGAGCTAGTAAATAAAATGTTTCTCTGAGTTCTGTGAGCCACTCTAGCAAATTAATCAGAAAAGGGAGTCCTTGGAACCTCCAATCTATAGCCAGTCAGTGAGAAGCACAGGTGACAACCTGGACTTGAGAATGATGTCTGAAATGGACAGTCTTGTAAGACTGAGCCCTTAACCAGTGGAATCTGATGGTATCTCCTGGTAGATGGTGTCAGAATTGAGTTGAATTGTAGGACACTGAGCTGGTATTGAAGAAGTGCTATTTGGTCTGGGAAAAAAAAGAAAGAAAAGAACCCACAAAACAAAAACAAACAAACAAAAACCCTTCCCATGACTCAGAATTGGTAGCCAGAATCTTTTAGTTTAACCAGCCATCATACAGAGCTGTTGGGGATTATTGGTAATTAACACTCATTATGTGTTTGGTACTGTTCTTAGTGATTTATTTATTTAATTTTTACATACCAAAACTGCATGAGGTGAAGCAATTATCCTCTCCCACCTCTCCCATTTTATACATGAGAATGTGATTCATAGGAAATTTAAGCAAGATCTTACTGTTCGTATGGGTAGGGTGACAGAATCTGAATCCCGCCGGTCTGACTCCAGAAATTACACTTTCAACCAACACCCTATATACTGAGTATTGACTCAGGGTCACTTAAAACATCCCTGTTGGGCCAAAACCACTCTGCTTTACAGAATGGCAAGCTAAGTGACATTCATGAATTATTGATCCTAGACCTGTGCCTTTGCTTAATTCCTTGAGTTGATATCAGCAGTAGTAAATCTAAGTGTTCAAAATCCTTTAATTCTCCAAAAAAGATACTGATAATAACAATCCATACAACTAATATTTTACCAGCGGACTCAGTTTGTCCTCCTAGTAATTATTCTGTATGAATCCAACAGGTAATTTTAAGATTGCTTTCTTTAAAATTTAACTAACTTAGTGAAAACTATATAAATAATGCTGTAGGGATAACAAGCCAAATTAGTCACATTAAAAATCTCTTTTTTTTCAATGACATAAAGAAATCTTACAAGAACTGAAGTTTTGAGTGAGAGAATTATTTTTTGCAAAATACAATTTTATTTTCAAAGTACTCTTTGGGACTCCTAAGAAGTGAAAGATAAACTCCAACTCTTCATTTAAAAGTCATTTTTCAAAAATTAAGAAATTGGTGGTGTTATTTATTTTTGTTATTAAATAAATCATTCTTTAAAATAACTTTTTATATTTATATAGCTCACTTCTCTAAGATACTCAAACTAAAACACTCATACTAAATTACCCATGAAAAAGAACTTGAACATGTGACATGACAAAGTATTTAAATTTAGAATTTCACTGGCTAAATACCTCAGAGACTTTATGGGACTCCTTATTTGATGCTGGCTCTGGGGAAAATTGGAATGAAATATTGTACAGTAGTCACAAGGAGGAAAGAAACCCTGGCTCTGCTTGTTTTGAACACCTATGTGCTACATGGAACCCACTGCTCTAACCTGTAGGATTGGGACCAGGAGTTATTAAGGGAGAATATCTATCCTCTTGAGTGATGTACAGTGGCTCACCACAAACCTTAACTGCTGCTATGGATGTTGGCCACAAAGAAGTTGCTTTGCTGTCTTCAGATATCCTATAGCACTTTCATTCTTCATATTAAAATACTTACTGCATTCTGCATTCTATCATTGTTTGTGAGCCTCCTATATCTTCCCTACTACATTAGAAACTCCTGAAGAAAAGTGGTCAAGCCTTCTTTATCTTTGAGTCTCCACAACACCTAGTAGGTTCTCTTCATTTATTGAATGAATGAATGAGTGGATAGATGGATGGGTGGTCTGTGCACGCCTGTAGAGGAACAGTCCCTAAAACTCTACTCCAGTCAAGTTATGCATATATTTCCAATACATATGGAGTCAGTATATTCATGAGCTGGAGACTGTGAGCTGATTCCTGATAACCAGCACTAGATACCATTTATTGAGCAGCCCTATTGTGTCAGGCAATGTCTGGATAATCGTCACAAAATTCTTTCCAAATAAGAACATTATCCCCATTTTGCTAATGAAAAATAGATAAGAGGGTTAGGTAACTTGCTCACATACAACTGGTAAACAACAAACCATGGTCTAAATTCAAAGTTTGTGTGGTCTTAAAAAGTCATTTTAGGGGACAGTTTTTTCCTCAGAGTACATTATTAGTATCATCGTATTTTATAATGTTAATAGACATAATATATGCAGTGTCAGTGAGATACCTCCAGACAATAGGAAAATAAGTTCTATGATTCCAAACCATTCTTTTCTTATCTGCAATTAAAAACAGTTTTTTTTCCTTTCTTTAATACTTTTCCTTTTTTCTCAGAACTCAGGGTATCACTTGTGACTCCTCCTTTCCAGAAATATATGCAGAAGTTTTACTAGCCAAATAAGAAAGTTTAACTTATCAAACTGTGCTGTATAAACTGTATTAACCAACTACAGTGTATAATGAGGCTTTTAGGCCTGAGGCTGAAGTGGGGTTTCCTGTCCCCCTCCTTAATTGAAAATAGACTCAAAGAACAGGCCCAACCTGACTTACCTGTCATTGCCAACAGAGCAGCTGACACTCAGAGGAAATTGCAGGGAAGATTCCACTGAGATATCTATCCTTCCTTTAAGCCAACCTAGAGAGCCTGCCATACCAGGGCTCAGGCAGTGAAGAGGGCTGTGGCAGAGTAATTCCCACTAGTAAACTTTATTTCAGTGAAATTCTTAAATCAGGAGGAATCCGATAAATCACTCCTTTTCCCTATGGAGAGGAGTAAGTAGGCGACAAAGAGGGAGGCTGTATGTTTTGGTTTCAGTTCCTTCCTTCTGGGGCACAGGAATCAGAAAATGGAATGAGAAGTTCACTCCCTACCCCAATGCACATAGCCTATAATACTAATATACAATCTGTTTTATAATTCGAATCTTGGTTTAGATGTCACCTACTCTGGGAGGCCTTCTCTGAATGCAAAATCTAAACCAGCTCTCACTCCAAATCACTATTGCATTGGCCCCATTTTATTTCCTTCATAGCATGAAGGAAATAAAATTATTTTGTTCATAACTTATTTTGTTCATATGTTTTTTCCTTTGCTTACTGTCTGATTTTTGTCATTAAAATATAACCTCCACAGAGTAGGAGTTTTTCTTCAGGGATTTTAACAGTGTCTGGCGTCTAATGAGTATTCAATAATTTTTTAATGAAAAAATGTGCTCTTACTCATATGCCTATATATTTGATCTCATCACTGAGACTGCTTGTTGTTTTATGGGTAAGAGCCATGTCTTAAACTTCTTTTAATGTACCAATAGAATTTGCCACTTGGTGAGAATTTAATAAACATTTGCTTTTGTTGATATATTTGTTCAAGTTTTTCCAACAACTTTTTTTGATGAATTCACAGAGTTTCTCCATTAACTACTAAACACTTTTCTTAATAAGAGAAATGTCTGATAATTTTCACTCAAACTGACAAGTCTGCAGTTAAAGCATAGATCACTGGAAATAAATGGATTTCCCCAGGCCACACAAGTCTTCTGGGAAGAAGGACATTATTGAGTTTCTCTTAAGAGAATAAATAGCATTTCATGACTTAATCTCACCTGTTATTATGAGATCATAGACCTATGAAACATCTCCCCAAACAACTAAAATGATTTTTTTTCTGATACGATCTAGGTGGGTTTTTTAAATTAATAAGCTTTATTTTTTTAGATTTACAGAAAAATTGGGCAGAAAGTATAGTTTCCATATATCCTCTACCCTATCCTTCTGTACAGTTTCCCCTTCTATTAACATCTTGCTTTGCAGTGCTGCAGTTCTTACAATTGATAAATCAATATTCATACAGTATTATTAACCAAAGCCCATAGTTTACATTAAGGTTCACTCTTTGTGTTGTATAGTTCTATGGGTTTCAATAAATGCACAGTATCACATATCCACTATTTGCAGTATCATACAGAAAGTTTCACTGCTCTGTAAAAATCCCCTGTGCTCTACCTATTCATCCCCCACTCCTAGATAGAATCTAGGTTTTGAGAAATGTTTGTTCATAAAAATCTATTGTCAGCTGGCTTCTCCTTTCTTCCCTTGTGTTATCTTCCCTCAGGCAGGTCTATGGTCACAGGCTGCCCCATACTGCAGACATCTAAGCACCAATGTGTGGCACGGCCTGTACAGCAGAGCTCAGAGAAAGCCTGGTAATCTTTAGGATATAAAAGCCACCTTGTATTCCATGCCTCTGTCCTTTCCTTGTGCTATATTTTGTTACATATGGACAAAAGTGGTACTCTTATCCCCCGGTATCTTAAAGAATCTTCAGTAAAATCACTTTTTCAGGTATTACTTGCTACACTTTCTCTCCCTAGTCTTGAAAGACAAGTCTCATGGGGAAAGAGTCCAGTGATAATTCTAAAGACCTTGACATACTGAGCAGCAATGGGGTTTGGTGCTAGAACTCAGGGCTCAGCAAAAGTTGTCTACAAAGGGCCAGAGAGTAAATATTTCAGGCTTTGTGAGCCTCATATGCCTGCTGTCACATATTCTTTGTTTTTGTTTTGTTCTGTTTTTCGACAACCATTTAGAAATGTACTAATGTACTAATGTACTATATGCCACAAGCCATATTTGCCTGTAGTTTGCCAAACCCTGCTCTAGAGTCGGACCAATCTGTCGGGTCTGATTGCGGTTTGATTCTTTCTCTGTCACTAACTAAATATTTACCAGACACATGTCTTCCTAAGTTTCCTCATTTTTTAAAGATGGATAATAGTTCCTACCTTAATAGGATAGAAGGAAGATTAAGCAAGATAATGCTTATAGAGCTCTTAGCACTATGCCTGACACTTGGTAAGCATTCAATAAATGTAATTACCGTTATTATCATTTCTCAGAAGGACATGTCCTCCCTGACTGCTAGGTCTTTATTACTGACCAAGACTGTCTGACTCCATCTGCCTTTAGGATAAATTCTCTTCTAGGACTTTCCTTGTTCCCTCATGCAAATTGAATCTGATAAATTCTCTTCTAGGACATTCCTTGTTCCCTCATGTAAATTGAATCTATATGGACCTTCCCATCCATCTGCCAAATATGGCCAGATATGTTTAGTTCCATGGAATGTGATAAGATATAGGCTAAGACCCCCTCCTACAAAAATGAAAGTAAATACTAATAGACAAGATGGATACCACCAATTAATACATGTGCAGCAAATTATCTAATAATGAACGGACTAGTTCAATTATGAATACCCCAACACTTGAATGAGCTAAGTAGCATAAATATCCAGGTGAGTTACAGTTAAATCTCATTACATTTTCTTGCTGAATTTAGGTACACCTAATCAGTTTCCAGAGAGAAAAAGACATTTTTTCATTTTTTCTTGGTACAAACTGCAGTTGTTCAATTCCACAAATATTTATTGGACATCGATTTTGTGAAAAGCATTGAGCCAGGCATTATAGGGGAAACAAAGATGAGCAAGACACAGATCTACCTGCAAGGAAGAAGAAAAAAAGGTGGGTGCACAGACAGGCATGATAAAAAGTGTCATAGAAGTACAGGACTGAGGTATAAGAGAACACGGTCAGGAGTTTGCATTGTTTCTCTGAGCAGTCAGAAATGGCTCCAAGTAACTTTTCAGCTGCATTTTAAAAGATGGATAGGATTTCAACAGGCTGAAATTAAATGATAGGAAGAATGGCTTTTGTTAGAAAATAACGAGAAGTACAACTGACCAAAGCACAGGGATCATGACGGAGAGTAGTGAGTGTGGAGACTAGAATTAGAACAACCTGAAAATGCGTGTGTTCATCCTGTCCTAACCCCTTACAGTCACACATGAGGAAGCTGCATCTTAGAGATTAAGCACCTTTCCCATGTTGCACAGCTAATGACTGAGCTGAGATGACCCTCAGCAGCCCAGCTTCCCAGGCTGGCTCACTTTCCATTACCTAATAGTTGAGAACACATAATGGATGAAATTAAATATCATACTCAGGGGCTTGGTTTTCCTCTGTTAGAAGTGACATGACACTGACAAATTTTGAGCAACAGAGTATCCTTGTCAGGGATGCAAAGGTCAGATTTAAGTAGCACTGTGAAAGGGGGGTTAGAGAGGAAGAGGCTGGAGGCAGGAAGACGGGCAAAACATCGCTGACATTGCTCCTGTCTGAACCAGGGTAGTGGCACTTGAATGCCTTGGATGGGACAGATAAGAGGGGTACTGTGAAAGGAGAATCAAACAATTGGGAGGAAAAGTAGAGCAGGGAAATGAGAGGAAGTACTAAAGAGCAATTGCTTCTGCCCTGAATCTCTGTGTTATTGTGTCACTACAAACCTAACACATTACCTGTTGGTACATGGAAGAGACAGAGGAAAGCTGAAATAATTCTGTACTCCATCCCAGACCTGCTGCCAACCCTTCACGGTGTCTAGCAAGTCACTTCTCTGAGTTCTCATTGTCCCATTCTGTAACAGGAGGCCTTATCTGGATGATGTCTGATGCCCCTTCCAACTCTCATGACAATGGTTCTAAATCTCAGATGCTAGAGGAAGCACAGGGGCCGAGGGCTGCCAGGCGGAAAGATGCTTCCACCTGGAACAGAACTAGTGCACACGTCTTTAGAGTTGGAGAGGCACAGGTTGGAGGAAGAAGTTTCCCTCCTGTCTGAGCTCAAGGAGAATCCTGCTTGGTTGTTTGTCATCCTCCCTGAACTCTGAAATTGAACACATGGCTTGATGAGGTGGCAGAAGAGGCTCCAGAATGATGCACCTTAGCAGCTTGCCCCCATACAGCAGGGTCCAGAAATAGCACACTCCGTGCAGAAGGCTGCCCTGGCGCATGCCCTTCCTGATGGTTCACTCAGCAAGTCTCAGTCACCTGCTGTGGCAGGTAGTCAGGCTGGGAGCTGTCTGTCCCCAGCGCCCTGGAAAAGGCTGTCTGTGAGGATGCCTCACTGAGCACAAGGCTTTCTGAGTGCTGGGGAAGACCTTTTCCTTTTCACTCCTTTATGCGTAGATTGGTGTCAGGAGCCTGTGACTAATCAATGCTTTACACCCAGCCCCCGTATCCACTCTGTCAAGTCACCAACCACAGCTCCAAAAACACATTCCCCCGAGTAGTTTTTCTGCTTCTGAGACAATGCAAGTGCCCTATGGCACAATATGACTGATATATCTTTCGATTTCAAATAATCAATTATGCAAAATGCTTCATTAACGACAACTACTAGAGTCAACGGCCAGGGTCATCGCAATGTGGTTCATCTGTGTTTGAATTCACTGACCCCTCCCACTCTCCTTGTCAAGAGATATCAAGGAACAGATTCATCAGGAATAATGGCCAGATGTTTGCTTGTTAATGATCCTACCATAATCAGAAATGCAATGACCACGGGACGCTTAATCTTGTCAATTTTTGTGACAGAAAGCATACTTAATTTATCATCAGCTTTGCAGAAAACAGAGCTTGTGTGCATCCAAACCAAACCAGAAAACAAAATAACTAGGATTTAGTCTTATTTACACTATGAGCCCAACATAAGCTTTGCCAAGTTGCTAGTGTTTCTTGCACAGCCTAAAAGCTTAGCGTCTGGGACATGGACAAGCAGCTCCCATACCCCACTCTAAGTGCTAAGCTGAGCTGAGCCGAGCGTTATGCTAAAATGAGCTCTAATGGGATCGATGCCAGGCTCTTCAGTCTGGCCTGCGATCTCCATCAGTGCTCGGTCTCACCTGCATGGTGTGGAGATGCTTCACCTGCTCTGCTACTCTCAGTGCTCATAATCACTTCTGTGTGGAATCATGTCCTCCACTGTCTTCTCTGGCACCTAAACATCCCACAGACCATGAAGGTCCTCTCAAGGTGTGTGTGTGTGTGCATGTGTGTGTGTCCCCTCACAGGGTATTCTCAGCTAACACTAACCACAGTGCACTTCTCTTCTCCAAATATGAATGTGCCTACAGCCTACATCCTACCCAATCATGCTGTATGCTGCGTCATCTAGTCAATGTATACAGTGTCATCTGGTTGTTTCCTGTCGTATTTCCCCAGCTGAATCAGGCAGGGTCTAAGTGAAGGCTGTCTCATAACTTCCACAGTTGCTGAATTGAGTGAAGATGGAAGAAATCCTCATAGAAGCAATGAAAATTATAGAAAAGAAGTTAGAATCTGGAGTCCAGAACCATGTTTGAAATTATAACTCAGCCTTCTACCAGTTGTGCAACAGTGGGCAAATTATTAAACCTCTTTGAGCCTCAGGTTCTTTGTGTATAAAATGAAGTTCTTACAAGGACCAGGAAAAATAATACATGTAAAAAGTCTGGGACAGTGCCTGGTACGTAGTAAGGACCCAATAAATGTCAGTTCCCATTTCCTTTGTGAGTGATCCAATAAAGAGACCAGAACCTAGAATCTCAATCTCTCTCTCTCTCCATCTCTGTCTTACAAACTCTCGCGTGCTCTCTCTCTCTCTCTCAAACACAATCCCCAGCAGTTCATACCTATGTAAGAATACTGTGAAGGATAAAGAACCAACAGTTGTTGCATCCAACAACAATATAAAAAGTATACATTTGACCTAAGGAAATGTCTTATTTTAACATCATCTCAATCTTCTCAGTTCAGAAAGGAAGCAAACACACAAAATTGCTGGAGCCATGTTGTGTCTTAGTCAGCTCAGGCTGCTGTAAGAAAACACCATAGACTGGGTGATTTCAACAACATTTATTTCTCCCAGTCCTGGAGGTTGGAAGTCTGAGATCAGGGTGCCCGTGAGGTTGGGTTCTGATGAGCCGCTTTCTGACTTGTATACACCCACCTTGCAGTATGCTAACATGACATTAGTCCCATCATGGGGCCCTCAACCACATAACCTAACCTAACCCTAATTAACCCCAAAGGCCACACCTCCAAATACTACCATATTTGGAATTAGAGCTTCAACATATGGATTTGGGGGGGGACACGCTCTTTCCACAGCACACGTTATGTAGGTAACGCTCATAAAACTGCAAAATGTAGCCACCTCATTACATTTCATGACTCTGAAAGTGTTATATGGTTATTTTTAACAGTAAGCAGTCACTTTATTGGTTTATTATTTGTTAACAATATTGGTAATATTTTATCAATAAGAAGCAGAAGTTGTTTCTACAACCATAATTTATAAACTAATACCCAGGATGCCAAAGTTTTCTTTGCAGAGTCAAACAAATTAGGAGGCTCCTCTAATTTAGTTTTTTTTTTTTTTTTACGGTACGCGGGCCTCTCACTGTTGTGGCCTCTCCCGTTGCGGAGCACAGGCTCTGGACGCGCAGGCTCAGCGGTCATGGCTCACGGGCCCAGCTGCTCCGCGGCATGTGGGATCTTCCCGGACCGGGGCACGAACCCATGTCCCCTGCATCGGCAGGCAGACTCTCAACCACTGCGCCACCAGGGAAGCCCTCTAATTTAGTTTTTTAACTAAGTTTCTGTTCCAGAAATAATAGGAACACAATAGACAAAGAGAGAAAAAGAGAAAAAATAGACTGAAAAAAATAATGCAGTTCCATGCTCTCTCATTACCTTTGGGCAATGATGTCAAAATACCTCAAAATGCCTCAAAATGCTATGGTCACTAGAACAGTTTGACTGAAGCAGCAGAAAAATAGCATTTTATCCCATGTGTACTCTGAGTATGAGATTATAGCAATGTTGAATGTTCTAGAGTTCTCCAACTTCTGAAAACGAGAAATGCCCCTTTTACTCTTCCCATTCAGTTTACCTAGCAAGCCACTGAGAAAGCCTCCTCTCCTCTTTAGCCTTATCTTTCACTGGCTGGTGCCTATTTAGTGCTCTAGTTTTATCCATCTTATTATTGTCTCCGATCAAGGCAGCTCTCATGGAAGTGTTATGATGAAGGGCTAGATGCTGTGAGAGAGACAAGGGGGAGAAGAAGGATGAGAAGGAAGAAGACAGAGAAATTGCTAAATACCAGAAAATATCTGTATGTGTAAAACATCAAAAACACTAGAACTGCAGCAGGGGTACATAAGAGGAAAGAGATTTTACACCAGAGATCTATTTATTTGGCAACTTATTATAAAATGTTATTATGAATTTTTTGATTATGCATTTCCAAGCTGAAATCAATGTTTCCATCAAATGACATTACCCTTAATGGATATCTACAAACCTTATCAACAGCAATGGTATTAACTCAACTAGCTCATCAGCAGTTGACACCTGTATCTGTCTACTTGCTCATGCCAAGACATCTGTGAGTCATCCTTGAGCCTTGCCTCTCTTTCATCCCGATCACCTCCAATTCCCCACCAATTCCTCTCACCTTTACCTTCCAAACATCTCTAATTCACTCAGATTTCCCATGTCTTCACTTTTACCAGCCAGGTCCATCACCCTTCACAAAGACTTGTCCAGTGAAAGTTTAACTTCTCTGTACATCTATTCTTTCCCCTCCAAATCCATTCTCCAACAATAGCCAGAATGACCTCTATAAAAGGCAAGTCTGATTATGTCACTCACTACACTCAAATCCCTTTAACTGCTTCTTGACATTTTTTAGAAAAAAAAATCAAAATTGTTAACAAAAACCTAGAAGTTTCTGCATAATCTAGCCACTACTTGCCTCTGCAACTTTTTCTTTTCTCTCACTCTTTTCCTCTCTCACTCGGCTTCTTCTCACTGACCTGCTCTCTTTTCCTCAAGCATGCCAAGTGAGTTCCTATATCAGTCCTTTGGTTCACACTGTTCTCTCTGTTTGAAGCACACACCACCAGCCCTAATCCCTTTTATTTGGCTAACTCCTACTGATTCTTAAGTTTTGTCTTAAATGTTACCTTTTCAGGGAGACCTTTCCTGACTTCGGAGTTTAGTTTAGGATCCCTCTTATATTCTCTCATGGCATTAGTTACATTTTCTTCAAGACACTTTAATTGTAGTCATATAGTCACATGTATGATTTATTTAATGTTTGTATCCACCACTCAAGTCTAAGCACCATGAGGGTAGAGACTGGCTCTTTTTTTGCCGTCGTACCCCAAGCTTAGCACAGCATCTAGTACATAGTGTCAGTGCTTTGTTTAATTAATTCATGAATAAATACAATTTACCTCTCTTTAATCAAGCAGCTATGTTCCCACACAGCCATACTTCTGTGCTAAACAATGGCTATCAGTTTTGAGCACTTACTTGTGTGCCAGGCATGTGCCAAGCATGTCACATACCTTCTGTTTATGGCAATTCCATAATGTAATGCAGTTATGATCCTCATTTTATAAATAGGACACTGAGCCACTCGAGGTCACAGATTAGTAAAACTGAGATTCAAAGCAAAGCCATTCAGGCTCCCCTGGTCAGTAGTGTTAACCAATTCACTATACTGTTCCTTTGCAAGAAGAGGTCAGTTAAACTTTGTGGGTGGGGAGAAGGATTGAGAAGCATGTGTTTTGTCTTGCTCTCTGCTGTTACTGTTTCACACCAACCAAAGGATAAAGTTTTTCTCTGTGTTTGTCATTTCCATTGACAATTACTCTTAGCGTACCATTCTGCAGGGAGAAACTGTGCTTCCAGTTTCCAAAGGATATTAAGCCACAGGCAGGAATGAATTATAGCCTGTCTCTTCCAGCTATTTGAGTTTGCTTGTTTTAAATATGAACACATAGGATTTCTCCTTTACTACCCTCAACACTGGTTACCCTGCTTGGCATCCTTTTTGGCCAAAGATTGTGGATAACAGAAACAGCAGTATGCATGTGGCAGGATTCACACCAGGGAAAAGGAAATAGGGATATTTCCAAAGGAAATTAAACACACCTAGCTTGGCTTTAATCAAAATAGTGAATGTTGTTTAATTACTTTTGTAAAGAGCAACCAACTCTCCAAACATAGGATTATCTCAACCTGCAAATTTATGCATTAAAAATCCTGGAAATAGCCAACTCCTCTGTCTTATAAATATACCTTCAGGCCTTTGCTCCTCCAAAACTGTTCCCTTGGGGACAAGTCTGTTCCCTGGGTGATAACTGATGGATCCCTTCATGATGTCACTCAGATGATAGCTTTAATCTGAAGAAAGGCTTCAGTTTCTTCTGAGGCATTAAAAACAGGATGCAATCATGGCTCTCCCGAGGATGAAAAATGGAATTTTCTTGTAAGCAAGGAAAGGCCCCATTCTGTGCTAAAACTTCAGGAAAATGCCCGTAGAGTTGCTTTGGAGAAATATTTCCATGCTCTTGTCCATTCTGGCTAGTTCTGACCTATGTCTGAGCTCTCAGCAAGGAGGAGTGAAATGTCTGCATTGCCAGACCTGTCACTAGTGAGTGCAATTTACTTAGCCTCCTCTCATCACTGAAGTGACAGTATTTCATAGTCCTGGAGAGAATCTTAAGACAGCACATCCTGTTAAGCCAATTTATGGAAGAGAGCCTTATTTTTTCTATTAATCTATTTTTGTGGGAGGCTTCAACAGCAGTCAATAATACTTTGGTGTTTCTTGTTTATTTCTAAAAATGTTTATTATCCCTGTACTTTTTCTGTCTATTAAATATCAGGTGTTTCAAGGGGAAAAATAAAGCAATTAAAAACTTTGAAGGAAGCCAAAATCATTTTTACAATGCAATTATTTTTTTCTGATTTCCTGCAGATGATAAAATAGCCTAGTCCACAGGGGAGGGAAAACAAAATTGATGTCCACCTAAAACTACTTAATGTTTTTCACAGGAATCATTAGGAGGCAACAAAATATCTTAATGCTACATGTCCATTTTGGTCATTGTTCTGAGAATCCTATCTTATTTTATTGAATATTTAGGTAGGAAGGCACCTGGTACATATGTTAGCTTTCTAACTTAAGCCTTTCAGATCACAGTTGAGATTTTAACAGCCTCTTTTAGATGCCTTGATGTAACTTCACTTCAATCATTACTGACATTAAAAACAGGATTTTAAGAGTTCATGAGTGCCATATTAAAATGTTAAATTTTAGTTATTACAAAAACTTATAATCTTATAGCCACAGATGAATATATAAATAGTCTACCCAATAAAGGTTTTAATACTCCCATTCCACTTGCATATCAACACTGTTGACTATTCCAGGTTTGGGTTTTTTTTTTCAAAATCCTGCAATAAGTAATTACCTGCCAACTTTCTCTTAGTGTCTTCTAAATGAATACTCCAGTGGGACAAAGAAATACAGGGACAAAGAAATATAGAGACATAGTGGCAATGGAAGGAGAATTGTGAATCCAGAAGTGAAAAAGAGAAGACCCTAAATTCTAACCCAGATTCTGTTTCTCATTTCTTTGGCCATTTTACTTTTAGCCATCAGGACTTGGCTGTCCCCAGATTATGCTGTGAGGTCTTTACTATCTTTTTTACTTTATCACTCTCTGGAATATCAATGCTAATATAATACTTTGACTATCCAATTGTGAAGACAATGACTTAGAAGCAATGTTTTGATAATCCCACATTATGAGGAAAGAATACGTTTTATCTTGGTTTTCACTCTGTTGATGTTCCCCAAAGTCACAACAGTTATTAATAGACAAGAATGATAAAGGCGACCAAGGAGAGCACACAGAGACATTCTTCATCATTTACTTACCATTAATAGGCATACAAGAGGTACCTAATAAAACCTTTACGAGTGAACATATAGAGTGGGAAGGGGGAAGGGGGTTTAAAACTATAAATGACTATGGTAACTTCCACCTCCTGAGAAACCAGCATCAATTCTCCCTGAAACATCACAAAACACATTGATGAGCCTTTTGGTTGTGGAGGAAAGAAAATCTTAGAGGGGAGAAATGAGAACTAAATGATTTCTGAATGATTAAGTACAAGCTTGGGTGTTTCCAGGAGGATGGGGAAAGTGGAACACGTTGGCAGAGAGAAAGAGAGATGCTCAGCAAGGTATGAAAATTTGATCCGATTATGGGTGGGCCATTGGGAGTCACCCAGAGGAATTTTTACAATGTAGCAAAATCTCAACTTTAACTTATTTACATACGGCCTGCAATGTAATCATTGTCCACAAACTTCAGTGAATGGAGTTCGCTGCTAAACACATAGCCTTGGGTCACTGATAGCATGGGATGAGGAGGACCACAGTGTTAACCAGTTGTGGGGAGCCACTGGAAAATAGCTGCAACATATTTGTGATGATGAGAGAACCCACAACTAAATGAATTCAATGGTGGCAGAAACCCGGAGCCACTAAGGGAAATGTAAACCACTCAAGTCATCTCATAGAAACAGAAAAAGACATTTCAAAAGTCAGGGTACTCCCACATATATCTGTGTTACTAGTTGTACCAACATCACTTTCTCCTCTTTTAAATATATTTCCAGCCTTCTAGACATTGGTAGCACAAGTGGTATGTAAACTACTAACATGAGAAGCAAGCCTGTACTACATAATTTTTGTTGGCTCTATTTAATTGTGGAGGTTTGGTGGTTGTTCAAAACTTTTTTGTCTGTTTGGTTTCATATATCTCTTGAACTGAATAACAATTTTTGAGCTCTGTGATCTCATTTAATACTCACAACAGGTCTATATAGTAGGTATCTGTAGCTCCATTTTTTTAACTGAAGTATAGTTGATTTACAATACTGTGTTATTTTCATGTATACAGCAAAGTGACTCAGTTATACACATATATGTTTCTATTTTTTTCAGATTCTTTTCCATTATAGGTTATTACAAGATATTGAATATAGTTCACTATGCTATATGGTAAATTCTTGTTTATCTATTTTATATATAATGTGTATCTGCAGCTCCATTTTACAAATGAGAAAAATGACGTTCAAAAGTTAAGTAACTTGTTCAGGAGTCACATAGATAATCAGAGACAGTGTCAGGGATTGAACCCATGCCTACCAGGCTCCAAGACCTAGGTTATCCTGTCTTTTGAAATGAGCTCAAAAGAAAGAGTTTTATCGTTCTGGAAAGAAAAACAATGATGTCCCCCTTGAATCAATCTCTGGTGCTGAGAGGAAGTTGGTCTGTGAAAAAGAGACCTTGGTGCAGATCTGTCTTATGGGGGAAATTATGAGCCCCACTGGGGTCACAGATAAAGAACTCCAAGCCTCTTCTGTAATATCCAGGTTGCCAAAAACCAGTTGGAATAGCCCTAATGCATGTAAGATGGAAAGGAATTTAGCAATGTGGGCAAGATCACCTTTCACCAACCTTGAGGTTCACGGTGCAGGCCTCGTTCAGATCCGACTGCAGTATTCACTCCTCTGTGTCTGTTTCTTCATCTGAAAAATGGGTGTTGTAATAGTGTCTACCTCCCAGAGTGGTTGTAAGGATTAAAGGAAATAATGCAGCTAGGTTACCTGGCATATACGCATCAAATAAAGCTAACAATGAAGATGATGATGTATAACAACATCACTACTCCGGCTGAAATGAACAAAAGTGTCCTGGATCCTACTACATAGATTTTGCTTTCTTTTAATTAAAATTCCTTCTGATATGTTTGATCAGGAGTCTTTATAAGGAGATAACAAAAGACATTTTAGTAAGAACTTTGTCTCCGTATTTTCTATGATGGCTAAAGGCAAGGAAACCCAATGAAGAAAAAAACAGCAGTGGTTGAGGGCCCGCCTGCCAATGCAGGGGACACGGGTTCGTGCCCCAGTCCGGGAAGATCCCACATACCGTGGAGCGGCTGGGCCCGTGAGCAATGGCCACTGAACCTGCGCGTCTGGAGCCTGTGCTCCGCAACGGGAGAGGCCACAACAGTGAGAGGCCCATGTACCGCAAACAAACAAACAACCCAATCCAAAAATGGGCAGAAGACCTAAATAGACATTTCTCCAAAGAAGATATACAGATTGCCAACAAACATATGAGAGGATGCTCCACATCACTAATCATTAGAGAAATGCAAATCAAAACTACAATGAGGTATCACCTCACACCGGTCAGAATAGCCATCATCAAAAAATCTACAAACAATAAATGCTGGAGAGGGTGTGGAGAAAAGGGCACTGTAGGTGGGAATGTAAATAAATACAGCCACTATGGAGAACAGTAATGGAGGTTCCTCAAAAAACTAAAAATAGAACTACCATATGACCCAGCAATCCCACTACTGGGCATATACCCTGAGAAAACCATAATTCAAAAAGAGTCATGTACCACAATGTTCACTGTAGCTCTATTTACAATAGCCAGGACATGGAAGCAACCTAAGTGTCCATCAACAGATGAACGGATAAAGAAGATGTGGCACATATATACAATGGAATATTACTCAGCCATAAAAAGAAACGAAATTGAGTTATTTATAGTGAGGTGGATGGACATAGAGACTGTTATACAGAGTGAAGTAAGTCAGAAAGAGAAAAACAAATACCATATGCTAACACATATATATGGAATCTAAAAAATAAAAATAAAAAATGGTTCTGAAGAACCTAGGGGCAGGACAGGAATAAAGACATAGACTTAGAGAATGGACTTGAAGACATGAGAAGGGGGAAGGGTAAGCTGGGACGAAGTGACAGAGTAGCATGGACATATATACACTACCAAATGTAAAATAGATAGGTACTGGGAAGCAGCCGCATAGCACAGGGAGATCAGCTCGGTGTTTTATGACCATCTAGAGGAGTGGAATAGGCAGAGTGGGAGAGAGACACAAGACAGAGGAGATGTGGTGGTGTATGTATGTATATGTATAGCTGATTCACTTGGTTATACAGCAGAAACTAACACACCATTATAAAGCAATTATACTCCAATAAAAATGTTTAAAATAAATAAATAAATAAATATCAACTGAGTCTTTCACATTCTACAGGTAATGGCAGCAAAAGGAGCAGGTTACTCTTAACAATTTTTATTATACCTTAGTGGTTTCAGTTGTACAACTGTTTGAAGAAAAATGTACTCCAAACACTGTAACTCTCAAAGGACCATGGACTTAGGAAGAAATGTTTCCTCAGTGAGTAGCATTGCTTTTGAGAGTTCTCTTTTGCCAACCTCGGAAAATCATAGCAAAATCCAAGCTAATTAATATAAAGAAAATAAATGAATATCTCTATATAAGTCATGAAGAGGATGAGAAAAATGACACCTATTTTCTATCTCACTGACAAAAACACTATAAAAAACTGCTGGCTTCTAGGTGTGTTTAATTAATTGGAAAAACACTGAATTTTGAACAGATTCCTCTGTCTGCTGAAGGCCACATTTTGCCACTTAGAAATATAGCTGCTAACGTGAATTCAAGCAATGCACTCAAGACTATCTCAATACCTTGCAGAAGAGACACAGTGCTCGGTCTCTTTGACAGATGGACTACAATTTAGCCATCACATTCCCAAAGGGTTAAACCACAGTGACATGTTAAAGGGGGGAAAAAGTACTTAGGAAATAATCAATTTTCACTGCTGCATGCCACTTCTAAAAGGTTGTTACTGTAATAAAATTAGGATGCCACTTTATTGTTGCAGTGAAAGTAATTTTATTTACTGTTTCAGTCAACACATACACAGAGGGCGGTGAGAGCAATCAGCTGCTGCACTTGTTAGCTCACTGATTAAATATGTTGTCACCTAACTCTGAACTAATTAAAGGAAATTGAAGTTGTTTGTGCATTAGCCAACATGGTATTAACTTTGTTAACTGAGGTTTTTGAGTTTGCTTATTCTTTTCTCTGCCATATTTTTTAAAATCACTTTTCTTTTTCACTAGCAATTTCACCGAGAGTTACCAAAACCTGTTAGAGCTATCTTTGAATCTTTGGGGTGTGTTATTTATAATAGCTATAACATCTCTTGCCATTTGATTGTGGAAGAAACTCCAAATAAAAAGCACTAGAGAACTATGGAAACCAGAAATATAAAATTAATTAATATGTTTTAACTATGTTTTTTCCTACAGGATGCCTCTATGTGTGAGTGGACCTATGAATTTCAATAGAAGCAAACTTACAGATGGACTTAAGGAAAATCATCAAGTAGCTGACCCTATGGATCAACCTGAATCCTGAGAGCTCTGTAACTCCACTCCCCTGGCATCTCAAATCCACTGCCTGAAAATATCATAGCCAGTGGTATTGCCACTGTTTATATTCAGTAACCCCATAATCTAGCTGTTCCAGTAACCTAAAGTTGATCTGTCTATTGCCAAAAGCAGATAGATTTCAGTAGGCTGTTTTTCCCAAAATGCCAGCTCTGCAATATTTATCCATTGCTTTGTTTATTCTTTATGCTGGTGGAAAAGCAACTTCGGGGCTTCATAGATACAAAAGAGAAAGTTTTTGAAGTGCTCTAAAGGAAGGGGAGAGAAAAAAAGAAACAGAAAAATCTAGAACAAAAGTTGAACTACCTTGCTGTACCAAACCTGCTTCACTAAGTTTGCTTTCCCAAATGAGAAAATACCAGTACTGTACTTTGTATTTATATAATGCATTTTACTTTTTCAAAGTACTTTCACCTACATTATCCTGTGGAATCTAGGAGCTGACTTTTATAAATGGAAAGGACATAGTGATCCTAGGGTGCTTCTAGAAGTTCCACGCCAAAAAAGCTGTCAGGTTTAATTAAAGGAAAAGTGTCCAGAAGAGAATCAAACCAGTGCTAATCAAGCAGCATGCAGGTTATCAGGAGAAGACAAAGCCTGTCCATTAAACGATTGTGAATTCAACAGCTTAAGTAATGTAATAGCAATTCCAAGCAGGACTAAATGTATGGGGATCAGCTGGAACCACTTTTAAGCCAAGATTGATTGATTTATTCTTCACAACACCAGCCAGCCAAACAAATAAACAAAGGTTTTTCAACTCCCACTGCTTATATGGATTTTAAATTCATTGTCTGTATCTTATCAGATTTTGAGAATTATAAAGCCGGGAGACAGACAACCTGGGAACAAAACTGGGGGAAGAAGGGGGTAATGGTTGTGGATTTTAAAATGCAAACTAAGCTACATACACAGTAAGAAATAGTAAGTGGAAAAAAAAATTAGTACAGAGCGTGAGCAAAACATCCATACTATTAAGTTCTTTTTTTTTTTTTTGCGGTACGCGGGCCTCTCACTGTTGTGGCCTCTCCCGTTGCGGAGCACAGGCTTCGGATGCGCAGGCTCAGCGGCCATGGCTCACGGGCCCAGCCGCTCCGCGGCATGTGGGATCTTCCCGGACCGGGGTACGAACCCATGTCCCCTGCATCAGCAGACGGATTCTCAACCACTGCGCCACCAGGGAAGCCCTTAAGTTCATTTTTTTAAGAATTGCAAGTCTATGAATTAGAAAAGAAGTGCCTTGGGCAAATCATTAGCCAAGATTTTTCTCTAAGATCTCTTGTAGCAATAATAGATTATGATTCTGTGAAGACACCTTGAAAACATGGTTTATCAGCATCTCCATCTATAGTAGCATGTAGTTGTTTACTTTGTTAGTCATTAACAGAAAACAAAATGACCAGTTTATTTAAAAAGAAAGAAAGCAAGAATATTCTCAGGGGCTATCAAATCCATTTCTAAACTTTCATTGGATCTAGACTCGGAATTTTCCATGAGTTTCCAGACACAGTCCCAATATACTCTGGTGGCTTGCCCTTGTTAGCTGCCAACTTAATCCATCAGCTGCTTTAACTGAAAGCCCTGGAGAGCTGAGGCAGCCAAAGGTATTGGACTCTCCCAGCACAACTGAGGAGACATCCCCTCAATAGCTATGGCGACATGGCCCAGGATTGCTTTTTCACTAAAAGGATGTAATTGCTAATGTAGTTATTGACTTGATGGATCTGTCCCAGCTTAGCTTATTTCATTAGGGCTGTTTCCTCAGCCATTTTAGGATGAAATTTCCTAGGTATCTTAGTACAAAGAAAATGTCTGTCTTCCTTTTCTCCTTTTTTTCAACATCTCATTATAATGAGATGTTGTTTTTTAAGGGCTCACAATGTAATAAGCACTATATAACATATGGTTATGATCCCTCAGCAGTTTATAACCTAAATATGCCCTACTGGTGAAAGAAGCCTTCATATGTGAGATCCCTCAGATGGCTACGAAAAGCTTTGCTGCTTTCATGAGTCAGTTATTTTGGGCCACTTATGGTTCATTGATCCTCTTAAACAGTTGCTTGATCATTTCCTTGTTCATCAAAATTTGGGCAACGCCACCAGAGAAGAAGTTGTAGCCAAAAGGCTTGGATTTTCCTCTTGCAGGGTATGAGTTTTGAAGTTATTTCTCAGTTTCAAATGAGAAGACCAAACCCTTTCATTTTCATCTGTTAGCCAAAGAAAGATCTCAGTGATAATAGTCATCAAAATTAGCTCATAAATCTAAGTCTAAAGTATGTTCACTGCAACAGCCTAGGAAGTTTGGTTTCTCCAGAGATGGCAGATTGCTTTGATCCAAATCTGAGGAATAAAACTACTCATTATAACTCTAAAGATAGTATTTCTTGGAAGGGGCAAAGAAACTGAAATAAAACAGAAGACTTGTACAAACTCAGTGATTTTGAAATCCACATTCTCTGGATTGAATGGCAGAGCCCACCTGCTTTGAAAAGGTGTGAAGTGGTGTGTGAGTGAGAGAGTTAATGCCATCCATGCTTCTCACCCTGGCCCTTGCCACACTGTAATTAAAGTGGTGTCAGCCTTCCTTCCACTATAAACCTGTGGTATGATTTTCAGAGGTTTATGACTCAACCATAAAAATTCACTCTAGGCTGAAAACTGGCACAAGGCAGTGAAACTTGAGAACACAATTTTTGTAGAGAAAATCATTTTAGCTCTTTTAAGGTTATAGAAACTTTGTGGGGTTTTCTTTCTTTAGTTTTCATGCTCACATAATGAAAATAAATCTGCTTTATATATACAAATTTTCTATGAGTTTACTGAATTTCAATAATCTATGGTGGTTAAAGCTCTACAATATTTATTTTTATACCTGTTCCTACCCCTGAATAGAATGATTTGATCAAGCAAGTGTTGGAACTTTGCAGAGTGTGAGTTGGAAGAAAACACAAGAGGGCATCAGATCTAATCCCTTTTCTCCATGCAGTTTCCCTGATGATGCTTCTTTTCTTCCTCTAACGTCCTTCTGCACATTACTGATAGGTTAAGACTAATTTCTTCCTTGGATTTCTCAATTATTTTTTCAAATCTGTAACACTTCCAGGAAGATGGTATTACCTATCCTAGTTGAAAACAAAAGGAAATTCTACTATTTTTATAAACTGTCTCTAGAAGAATCTGTGTTAAGGAGGGTAATGTGATTGCTGCCTCAAAGGCCATTGACCAAAAGAGTTGGTTGGCTATTATGGATGGTAGAAAACATCTCTCATTGGGAGGCAAGAATCTATCCTGAAGAATGGAATCAGAAGAATAGATGTATTTTTCAGATGTAGGAGTTACAAACCTATTCTTGTAGCAGTTTCTTTAGATAAAACCTTTTTCAAGTCACACATTATTAGATGGCATTTGCTTCATATAAGCTGTCATTTTAAAAAGATCCATTTATGAATTCAAAATCTCCTCCCTTGAAACAGCAAAGATTGTTATTAACAACAAAAAAAGACGAATTCATTGTTTAAGCATGTTTCTTTCTCTATTCTGATTGAAACTCTAAACACAGTAAAAATACTAGGCTTACACTATATACAGTATATTCTGCTTTTGTAACTTACTTTTCTATTTAATAATAGTAAACATCTTCCCATTCCATTAAAAAAAAAGCTGTAAACAAAGAAATCCAGTCCTAAATCTGTTCTCTGATGAACTGTACATCTTTCCATATTAATGCTATTTTAATTCCATTGATTTAAAATAATTTGGAAAGTAAAGAATATACTATGGAAATCCTTCAGAGAGAAAGAAAAATATTATTTTATTTACTTTAAAAGATGAATGAAAAAAAAAGATGAATGAATTCGAAGAAATGAAATACAGTTACCATTTAATCAGCATCTATTTTGTGTCAGGCAGCTTGCTAGGCATTTTATGTTTATATATTGTGCTTAAGGAAGACAAAAAAATTCCAGTTGAAGCTGATGTTTTCTTTCTCCAAGAGGTTAAAAGAGCCTAAATCGAAGGGAGGATGGGGATGAATGAAAGCACCAGATCAGAGTAAAATTCAACAGTGCCTTTAAAAAATGCTCTTTCTTACATTCTGTGAGTATACATAACATATGAACCAAGGCCACAGGCAGAAAGCATGGACTGTCCTCAGAAAGCACACAGGAGAAATTAACCCCTATACCAAGTCAATCAAGCCGTAGGGCTTACAGTGATTTATACTCTCCCTATAAGTATGAGGGCAATGAAAGAAAGTGTTCTTACATTCTGGCTCCCTTTGTAAAAGCTGAATATCTCCAAATGGCAGAGTTCCATCCTGACTCATAATTTTTTAAGTTGAGCTTCCTCTCCCAGGAAAAGAATGGAATATTCCAGGTGACGAGAAGAATGACTAGAGGAAACTGAAGGTGTTTTTGCTTGTGTGCAGCAGGCAAGAAAAATGTTTCCAATGACCCAATTTAAAGGACTATAACCTTGTAGGACATAAAGAAGACACAACAGCCTGTAGGACAAGTAGGAGTCCTGTGATCAAAGGTGAAACAATTCAGTCTGACATCGCTCTGACTTTGAGGCCGAGACCACCAACAGAGCGTGCTTGGCAAGCTGCACTTAGGATGCTTGCTCAAAGAACAGGCTAGCCTGGAATCCAGAGCATGCAAAAATTGCTGATTGGCGGCTGTGATTTTCAGCCACATCAGCACACACAGGAAGGAACACTGTCAACTAGCCCCTCTCTAAATGCAATGAGCAGGGACGGAAAATGAACGTACCTTTAAAAACTAAGGGAAAATCCTTCCCAATGAAGAATCTTTGAATCACAAAGATACTTTTTCTCCCAGGATGGAGTTGGGCCTTTGTTTGTTGTAGTGTTTTTTTTTTTTTTTAATGCACTTATAATAATTTGCCAAATGAGAATATAGACTTTCACTTTCATATTATTTTTCTAATACAGAAATGTACTTGATCAAAGGCTGTATTTTGAGCACTTCAGGCTTTCATTTCAATCTGAAGGTTTGGACGGGACAGAATTGAGGTATAGGTATAGCCTCCTTGTATTCTGAATTTTTTCATCATTCCTGAAATTACATAATGTCATTCAAGTAAATTATTTGTGAGATAATAGGCACTAATAGATCAAAAATACTTTTATATCTTTAAGGTCTTTTTTATTCATGGATCAATTTAGATTTTGGATCATAATTTATATTTTGGTGTTCAAACCATAATTAGGGCAGTTGCAAATTTGTAGAGGAGCTCTGAACTGATCTTTTTTTCATGGATACCAGCAAGAAGAAATTATCATTCAATTATTTGTGCCTGAAACTCTTCAGTTCACATTGACTGAAAAAGCTGCCCAAATTCCTAAACTATCTATTAACCTCACTTCCCTGAGTCTAATCTCTTCTCCCCATTTATGCTCACAATGTCTTACAAGCTGGAAAGCAAAAGTATGATGTTACGAGCATGATACTTTACCCTCTGTGATATTGTCCATTGTCTATGCTGAGCACTAAACCTGTGTGCTTCCTCTTCCCCATCATGGATCACAGACCCCCCCGCCCCCCGGCCCCATACCTGGATCCCTGGCATTGAACTTCTCACCTCAGGCCAGGTTCCCTTTCTTGGTTTCTCTTTCCAATCCTTATCAAAACTTATTTTCTACAAGTTGTCACCTTGGAAGAGACCAGATTAAGTAAATTATCACCTAACTAAGACTTACCCTTCAGGTCTCTCACTAAATTCCACCTGGAACCTTCCCATGAACTTCAGATTGAATAAACTCTTCCTAGTGTACACATTTAAGAATTTTGTCCTTTGCAGTGTTCACGGCAATTATCATCATATAACTCTTTGTATAATCACCTGCTTATTGTCTATCTTTCCCACTCTTCTGTAAGTGCCTGAGAAAGGGAACTGGTGGCCACAGCTCCTGGCACAGTGCCTGGCAGATTGTAGGCCCTCCTGCAATATGCATCACTCCTGTAAAGTCAATAGTCACCGGAGATCTAATGTATTATTCCTCACATGGAGTATTTGTCTTTTAAAGGGAGAGAAGGGAAGCATATTTATTGAGTTCCTTCATGCACCAATACTATGATAGGCTCAAAAGCATCACCTCATTGGTCCTCTTAGTAACTCTGTGAGGAGTAGATTATTATTCTTATATAAATTCCTTATTCAAGGTCCCATAGCAGGCTAGTGTTTCAACCCAAATCTCCCTGACTCCTAAGTATTTTCACTACAACTTTCTTTTGTTCTCAAATAAAATAATCCCTGTGATAGAGTGTACAACATTCCTTTCTGAAACTTCATTCACGTTACAGAGGTGATCTTTTATGTTATTTATGAGCTTTTAACTGGTCTCATTGCCTGCCCTCCTGCCTCCTAAAATTCTTTGTCTACAACCAGAGTAATCTTTTTAAAACATAGAGAAGGCATGCTACTCTCCTGCCTTAAATCTTCCAAGTTTTTCAGTTCACCTAGAATAAAGTCCAAATTCCTTGCAATGGGCAGCAAGGCCCTCTGTGATCTGGCCTCTGCCTACTTTTCAGGCCGCGTCTCTTACCACAACTCCGTTTGATCACTATGCCTCAGCCATGCTGGTCCTCAATTTTCCTAGACTACACCAAGCTCATTCCTGTCTTAGGACTTCTGTGCTCTTCTCTCCTGAAATTCTACCGTCCTGGCATTCTTATGGCTGCATCCTTCTTGCCAATCGGGTCCCAGCTCAAATTTATCTCCTCAGGAAAACTCCTCTGACCCCCAGTAAACTAGCACCACTACCAAGACCCCTATCACTCTCCACCATACTTCCCTGAGATATTTTGTCATCTTGCCAAGTCGAATCTTCACCAAGCTAACTCTTACCATCCAGGCTTCACCCTAATCGTCACTTCCTCAGAGAAGCCATACCTAAAACTTCAGAGAGGGCAGGTCCCCCAGCTGGAGGCTTTGAAAAAGCTGTACTTTTTTTCTTTGCTAAAATTATAATCAAATAATGGTGTTAACCCTTTTAACTAACTGATATTATCTTGCTTAATTTTTTGTGTGTGATTTCCCAAACATAACTATGAATGAAAGCTCCATAAGAATAGGGATCTTATGTGTCTTTTTTACTGAGGTATCTCCCAGAAATAAGTAAGTAGTCCTTTTTTGTAGAATTTAGAGTGTAGGAAACAGATTTCAAATAGTCACTTAAAGTAATTATTATTTTAAGTAATTATTATTATTATGTGTTATATATAATATATTGATAACATAATTTGTGTTATTTATCATAATTTATTTATAACTATATAAGTACAATTATTTTAAGTAAACATTTATTTAAGTGTTTTAATTATTTAAATACTTTAAATTAGTAATTTAAAGTGTGATGGGAATTACAAAAGATAAAGCACAAAGAAGCGTGGGGGCCTGAGAATAAAGGTACCTATTCTAGTCTAGATAGAGGAGAGGTCAAGAAAAGCCTTCCAACCAAGTGATGGTTATGCTGAGACCTGAAATGTAAGTGGGAGTTAGCCAGGCATGGAGTGGAAAGTGGGGTGGGATGCTGAGGGGAGAATGTAAGACTAGTCCAGGCATCTATAAGCAGATGTATGTCCTATACTCCAGCCCAGACATCCCCTTACTCTCTGTCCCATTGCCCTGTCCTCTCCTCCTCATAAAAATCACAACAATCTGAAAATACATTATTTTCTTTGTTTATGGTTTGTCTCTCTAAACCATTAAAAGAAAAGTTCCATGACAGCAAGGATTTTGTCAATCTTGGTTACCACTAACTATACTTGAATGCTTAGGACAGTGGCCATCATTTAGGAGGTGATTGATGAGTGACTTTTAAATGAATATGTGAAGGTCTTGAAGCAGTAAAGGTAAAAACAAGGCACTAAAAGAAAAGCACTAAGTCTGTGACATAAGGCGGAAGGAGATAATAGCATCAGATAATCTGGGGTTGGGGGGCAGGTGGGTAAGCAGAGAGCAGAACTAATAAACATGTTAAGGAAGATGGACATTATCCAAAAGTAATGAAAAGATATACATTTTAAGCAGCTGTGTTATATGATCAGATATGTGATTTTGAAACATCACTGTAGCTAAAGTGTAGAGAAGGGATTGAAGAGGAGCAAAACTAGAAGGGCAGCCAGTATTGGAAAATTTTACAGTTGTCCACATGAGAAATGACAGTCTCTTGGACCAGGGTGGAGGCCATGGCATAGAGAAGAGCAATTGGATTTAAAAAGTATTTGAGTAATAGAATTGAATTGATGTAATAGATAATTGGATGTAGCAAGTGAAGAGAGAGAAGACAGCATTTATTCCCAGCCTTGAGCCATAGATGAATGATGGGCCATTGCCTAAATAGGAAAATCACTGGAGGAGGAACAAGCTTCATGCACAGGGTGAGAGCTCAGTGACTGTGCAGTGGATGGGACTCTGAGACTTCCTAGTGGGTGAGTCTAATAGGCAGGTGGACAGACATGTCTAGGGCTTAGGTAGGCAGGTCTGACTAAAGATAAACACATTCAAGAGTGATCTACATTATTGTTGGTTAATGGGTTGCTTTCGCTGTCGCTGGGTATCCATAAGGTTCTGCAACCAAACTGCCTGAATTAGAATCCTGGGTACCCTCCACTTTTGTTCAGTGGTCTCGGCCAAGTTACTTCTGCAAGCCTCAGTTTTTTCATTTGCAAAATAAAGTTAATAAAAGGACCCACAGGTTGTTAATAAGCCAACCCTCACAGTGTTGTTTTGAAGGTAAAATGAGATAAAAGAGGTAATATGCATAAAACATAGCCTTGTATAGAGTGAGCTCTTAATAAATGTTAATGATCCGTAGCCATTATTAGCCTTTCTGGCATTATAAAGGCCACCAAGTTCGTGAAATTTTGTTAAACACTATAGACATATAATGCAAAGCCAACAGAGTCCTACAGGTTAAACATTTGCAGTCTTAATCTAAATATAGATCACACAGTTCAAATCTTCAACAATATTGATGCCTAAATTCCTATTTACAAGCTGATGCCTTTAACTGACACCACTTTTGACATGTACTATTCCATATTTATTCTGTTTTCAGATTATACTTTTTCATCTTTGGTAAGTAGTTACTGGACTATAAATACACATTACTTAAGTAAGGAATCATTGATAGGAATCAAAGCTACATATTCTAAATCTCTGTCATAATTATTTTTCCTGACTAATCAATGAAATAGTATTTAAAATGTAATATTATACTTCCTAGAGATACATGCCGAAATCTGCCACTGAATAAGTGGTTCCCTTTTTACCTATAGTAGATAAGATATACCTAAAAACATAAGTAACTTTATCAGCTATCATTGTCTCGCTCCTGTTGTTCATCAGACACTATAGAATGGGATTGAAACTAAGTGTAAGTAGAGACAGAGATATGTGTGTGTGTGTGTATACACACACACATTCTCATGCACATACCTATATACATATGTACAGAGTAAATTAAAATGCAATGTGAGTTATAAAAATGGAATGATTTTTAGAAGATAATGAATCTTTGCCCTGGAAGGGACCCTAAAAATCACAGTCCAGAGGCCTCATCACACAGATTCAATATCTGAAGTCCAAAGAGTTGGATGAATTGCTTGAGATCAGGCAATGCTGTATGGCCTAGTCATGATAAAATGCTGATCTCCTAACCCCTAGCCCAGTATTAGTGCACTATTAACAGATTTACTATTGCATTTTATTTTAAATTGATTCTGATGGAATCATAAATATGTCTGTTGTGCTCATTATTCTGTATCTCTACTATAGTAGCTAAACAGACTCAACCCATAGTTAAACTGATTATCTCCATCTCCTTTATTTAACCATATATTATAGTGTTAAAAATAAATAACCCAAGATAGACAATTAAAAGATTCATACAGCGAGTCATTGTCTACAAAAGACTTGAAAATAAGGCTGACATCTGTTACAAAGAAGGATTAATTAGGTATTACTTTGATGAATTCTGGTTCCATTTCCCATGAGAACAGTTGGTAAATGTACTGTTCTAATTAGGGATTTGGATCAAAATATCATTTCCAATCATGAAGCTTATTAAGATTTTTATTAATACTATCAGTTTTACTAACTATGTGTACCACACAGGTATATATGATAAGCACAAATACTTTTCCTCTGGTGAAAAAACAATCTTATAAATGGTATAACATTTATAATTGGGGGTTATTGATTTAGGGCTATACTGCAGCATTATAATTCCCTTTTATTATAGCATGCTTTCTTGATATGTTATTAAAGATATTATGTTATTAAAATCTCTTAAGACCCTACATAATGAGTGACATAAAAAGCAAGGCTATGCCAAGAGGTATGGCAGACAAGGCTTAAGTCATGGGCTTGTAGTCTACATGGAAGACTAGTTCCTCCAAAGCATTTTCAAAAGAAAGCACATGCCATGCACCCCACCTCTCATCTCCTATTTTCTTTTTACCACCTAAATCCACTCACGTGACTTGCCCCAGCTCCTACAGTGCAGCATTGGGAAGGCAGTGTAAATAACAGGAAGAACACAGAAATTAGCATATGGAGTCCTGGGCTTAAATACTGCTTTTACTACTTACTAGCTCTGTCTTTAGGCTAGTTACTCAAGCCCTACACTCCTCCTATCTTCATTTTGTCATTTATCATACAGGGATAAATTATGATGATAATACACTCATTTCTCAAGTGTTGATGTAAGAATTATATGAGCTAATTTATGGGTATGGCATACAGTGTTACTCATTTAATACTTATCAAGTACCTCTCTTAGAGTTTGTGAATAGTTATTACACATTTTCAAAAAACGTACCAAGCCACTAACGGGTGGGAGGAAGTTAAAATAAAAACATATGTATTTATGGAAATAAATACTAAATTGCTTACAGATTTCAACTACATACTTATTTTTTAATGAAAGTTTGATTATATTTTATGAAAAAAATTATCTTAATCTTACTTAGAACAACCACAGAAAATTCTCTCTTTTTGAAATTTTCATTATAATGAGCAGGAAGTTAAAACACTTAATCATCCCACTAAATGATAGACATTGAGAAATGTTAGTTACATGGGGAAGTCTGCTGTCTTGTAAATGCATCCTCACTTCCACCACTGCATGTTGTCACCTCAAAGGACAAGACGGTATTGGTGGCTGAGATGGAGGGCTTAGATGGGAGAGTGGTATTTGCTGGATGGATTTTCATAGATGGAAAGGAGGAAGTCTTGCAGGAAGAACATGTTTGTGTTTCTGGATAGGAGGGTAATTAATAGTTCATCTTTAAAAAAAAATAATCTGTTGAATGTACATCTTAAGAGAGAGTAGTTTGTGAAAAGGGAAATAGGTTCAAAAAAAGTTTAAAAATTAGCTCCTTTACATATGTGTTCAATCTAACTTATATTCATATTTTGACTCATATTTTTAAATTTCTTAAAGCAAATTTGGAATATCTTTAACCCAGTAGGCCAGGCAAATATCCAAAGTATCAAGTGACAAGAAAGTTTCAGGAAGCAGCAAACGTTACTTGGCCTATCCCTTTAGAAATGTTACAAGTAAAGGCAGCTACCCCAAAGCTATTACCTACTTGTCCTCTGAGCCTGTGGTTGTTTTTAACAGCTTCCATGCCCTCTGTCTCAGCAGTGAGCTAAATCTTTGCATGAGGACCAACTCAGAATAAAATTTTTAAAAGATGTATGTAAGACCCATTTTTATAATTCAAAATGAAGATAACTTTTATAGAAATCCATAAAGACATTTATTCTTACAGCTTAGATTACTTACTTTATTGAAGAGAAGAATGCCAATGACAAAAAGCGGCATTACATTTTAGCTACTAAAATCTTCATATCTAGACATATTTCAGAAGTAGCAATAAAGAAACAGGTCTTAGCCTTCAAACTGAACATACATTGCAGGACATATCTCAAAGGTAGTTAGGCTTATACCTTATACCATACAACTTATTGCTACAAAGTCTACATCAGTCTATTATCAAACGTCCCAAGCCCAACTAGCTACAATCACTCTCTAGCAAACTGCCATTGTTGTCCCCTTCTCACTCGCTTGAACTGCTCTGGCAAAAATCTAAGCTAAATTAACCTAGTTATCTGACTCTAGGCTGTACCCTTGAAGCTGAGCACCAGTGAAGAGATTAAAACAACTGAGTAGGGCTTCCCTGGTGGCTCAGGGGTTGAGAGTCCGCCTGCCGATTCAGGGGACACGGGTTCGTGCCCCAGTCCGGGAAGATCCCACATGCCGCGGAGTGGCTAGGCCCGTGAGCCACGGCCACTGAACCTGCGCGTCCGGAGCCTGTGCTCCGCAACGGGAGAGGCCACAACAGCGAGAGGCCCACCTACCGCAAAACAAACAAACAAAAAACAACTGAGTAAATTTGAATCACTGCATTTTTATGATCATTAACCTCTTCTCCTAACAGAGGCCTTCTGCTCCTATTCTGAATCCCAGGTTCTCTTGTTTTCTCAAGGAATTTACTTCTTTGGTTATTCTTTCTCTCTCCTTCATCTTAAACCTCTCCTCTTAATTGGAGTATTCCTAGTAACATACAATCATATTCTACTGTTTCTGATCTTGAATAAATAAATAGAAGCATCTCATCTCCCAACAGTTACTGATCTGTATTTCTCTTCCTCTTTGCATCCAAAACTTTTGAAGAATTTTCTTCTTGCCCTGGCTTTCCTGTTTACCTTTTTAACTCACTTGAACCTATCATCTGCCTGCAACACTGCATCTAACCCACGCTTGCTAAAGTTAACACTGACCTCTATAATGGATTTTTGAGCATCACCCAATTGGCCACAATTTCTCAAAACACAGACTTCATTGACTTCTTGGTGCCACATTTCCTCCTACTACTTTGGCAATTCTTTCTCAGTCTCCTTTGCTAGCTACTCTTCTTTAACTTTTTAGTGCTTGAATTCCTTGGGTTCAAACATTGTAGTTCTTTTCTTAGACTCTCTACCTAAGCGTTTCAACCATTCCCATGATTTTAAAAACTGTGTTCCTAATTGATATTGCCAGTTCTGAACCCCTGAATGACATGCTCATATCCAGTTAAATACTTGACTCAGTCATTTACATGCCTCAAGGTTGTTGCCAACCAACTTGTTCAATACGGAACCCTCACTCTTCCCTCTACTATCCTTCTCAGTGGCTTTCCGTTTCACTTAGAAAAAAATTCAATCTCTTTGGGCTTCCCTGGCGGCGCAGTGGTTGGGAGTCTGCCTGCCAATGCAGGGGACACGGGTTCGAGCCCTGGTCTGGGAGGATCCCACATGCCGCGGAGCAACTGGGCCCGTGAACCACAACTACTGAGCCTGCACATCTGGAGCCTGTGATCCGCAACAAGAGAGGCCACAATAGTGAGAGGCCCGCGCACCGCGATGAAGAGTGGCCCCCACTCGCCGCACCTAGAAAAAGCCCTCGCACAGAAACACAGCAAAAATAAGTAAATAAGTAAATAAATTTATTTTTAAAAATTCAATCTCTTTAACATGGCCCCAAGGACCTGCATGATTTGGCTTTTGTCAAGATCTTCAAACTCATCTCATGTTTCTGCATGGCAACCTCATTGAAATAGTTCCTAGAAAACGCCAACCTCTTGCCTGCCTCAGGTTTTGCAGGTGTTATTTCTTCTGTTTAGACAGCTCCTTCACTTCTCCCCACTCATCAGTCAATAGTCTTCACTTGACTAAAATCAACTCCTCTATTAGGGTTCAGTTCAAATATTATACCACGAACTCTCCAATCCAAGTTGGCTCTCATTCCCCAGCTGCTAATCTCTCTCATAGAATCCAGTTAATTTACTTCATAGAAGTCATCACAGTGTTTAATTATACAATCATGTATATGTTTATGCCCAACCCTCCTAGTAGATGATAAACTCCATGAAGCAGGGACACTTTCTGTTCTATTTACCATTGTAACATACTGCCTGGTCTATAGCCAGGGTTCAATATGTGTAAGTCCTTGAACCAAATGAATAAAAGTTCATTACTGGATACTTAAACAAATTAAGCTATTTAATCTCTGTAATGATTCTACATATAATGTCCATGTGTATTAGAAATATAAAATATTTAGTATTTATTTCTCATATAATATCTAAATTTACACAAGGTTTATGACATGATATAACTACCTAGAAAGTTTTCCGGTTTGCAAAGTGTCTCTATTTTGTATTATCGTATTTGAACTTTCAGACATCACTTTTGTTAGCAGATAACACAACTGAGGCTTAGAAAAGTAAGAGACTTGCTAAAATTTACATTTCTAGTACGATGGCAGATCTTTAGATCTTTATGTCAAATACTCTTCACATTATATTATTACATAATTATATAGTAATTACATATTATATTATTGCTCCAAGACTAAAGTATAAATCTTTGGAGAAATGGGCAGAATCACAACTTTAATTTGCCATTTATCCCCTTGAAAGACAATCACAAAACACATTAACATTGATGCCATTAATAAGATTGTATAACCAAATTTACCATCACCCCCCATCCCTCAACAGAATACAATGCTAAATAACTTTGGGGTCAACATGAAAACATTCGAAATGATTCTATCTCGAGACAAACTACACCATCTTGGCTTCCTGGTTCCATCCACTGATTATTATAGGGTAATGTGGTACGAGAAGTATACCCCTAATTTTGAGGCAAGGAAGATGATAAGAATTAGAGCTGCCTAGACCTATCTATTAAAACACTGTCTTCCACAAACCCATCCTCTCATCAGTAATCCACATATTTATTTTAGTAGTTATTTTCCAAGTTTAAACATACAGGCAGCAAAATCCTATTCATATGGCAATGCAGGCAGGTTCTGTGACATTAGCAAACAGAGACTCACATGGAGCCATTTCTCAAAGAATTATTGCTTTATTTTTATTATCAATGAGAGCAATAATAGTAATAGATAACATTTACTGAGTACTTGCAGTAGTTAAAGCACTATTTTAGACTTTTTAAAGTACTACTCTATTTTATTCTCAAACCACTCTTTAAGGATATATACTAGTTTTGCCATTTTGTTGACAAAGTACTGAATCTCACAGATCATAAAAAACAGACTTCAAGATTGCTCAGCTGGTATGTTGTGGGCCTAGGATTTGAACTTAGGTTTACCTAGTTAAAAATCCATTTTCTTTACATGCTGGCAATATTGACCACACTTTGTCCTTTTTGATTAGCTAACCTTGGCTTCTTTATCTTCAAAGTAGTGATTATTGTTCCTTTTCTGGGTATCTAATGTTTTTCCTAAGAAACTTTTAAAACCTCCACTAAGAATGGGTGTGAAAGACAATAAAATGGTAATCATGTGAGGTGAAGGATGTGTTAACTAACCTTATTGCAGTAAACATCTCACAATATATACGTGTGTCAAATCATCATTGCACACCTTTAACCTTACACAATGTTATATGTAAATTATATCTCAATAAAGTTGGGGGAGGAAAGAAAAGAATGGGTAAGAGACATGAGCATGAAATCACAAAGAGCATGAAATCCCATTTTTTCACTTACCAGCTGTTGATCTTAGGCACATTATCTTACTTCAATAAGCCTCAATTTCCTTGTCTATAAAGTAAGAATAGAAATAATTTTAAGCTAATTCATGGGATTCTCATGAGAAATAAATAATGCCTTTCATGAACCAAATATGCTCCCCAGCCCATAGATATCTATAGGTTATAGTTCTTACCACATTTTTAAAAGTTTTTTTGCATATTACATTAGCATTTATTAACTGGGTGACTTTGAAAAGGTTCCATTTCCTCTTAACTAAAATGGGGATTATAATATTATCAACTGTAATCATGTTGTCCGAGTCAAGTTTTGTTCAAACTGGGATAGTTCAGAGAATGAAAAAAGGCTTTTCAATAATTTAAGTAATATAAATGTTGAGACAGTCAATAAAATTGGTTTCACTTATATTGGTAGATCTAGAAAATAGTTCCATACAAAAATATTTTATTTCTAAAAAATAAATAAAATATATCTGTGTACTTTAAAAGAAAATGAAATATTTATAATGGTTACCTGAGCATTAAAAATAACATCACAATAATTATTCTTCATATGGTGTCACATAATTTAAGCACTTCCTTAGCTACCTTTATCTCATATCACTGCTATTATTTCTAAAACATGTTTTTTAAATATTAATTTAGTTTTAGTTTTTCATTATATTATCTAGAATCTCGTTAAAATTACATATTGTGGTCAATAAATTTGATATTCATGGTACCTCCAATTGACTTTTCTATGTAGAATATAAGATTTGAAAAAAACATATGAGAAAATATTCAGTCTGTGAGTGCTGAGGAATGTGGTATATTCAGAGCAAATTCTGCTAAATATAAGATAGTCTGAATTATATTTTTTGTATCAAATGTGGAAATATTTCAGCTCAAACATTTTCAGATACTATCTTTTGCCTCCATTCAAAGTAAAAATGTTCAACAAATTTTTTATAATTAAAACTTGTCAATGATTTGACTCATTTTGAATGTTTTACCAAATTTGCATTCTTCAAAATCATTGATCCTCTCAATTTCATTTTATTATAATACAGAATATAAATTTATTCAAGTAAAACCAGAAGCTTAATTCAAAGATTCTTCACACCAGGTCAGATATTCCAAAAATACAATTATGTATATTTACATTATTATCATTTAATTTGTTTAATTGTTTCTTCTGTAGGGATAAATTTCAGTGTCTACCTGTTTGCATGCTTTGTCTTTAATAGTTGAAGTTCCCTCCAAAGCTTCAAAACTTTAAATTCCACTCTTACTCTATGATTAAATATTTCCAATTGTCTTTTTAACAACATGAAATATTAGAGAACTTGACTACAAAAAAAAATCAATAGAATTGTAGGACAATTACACAGTCATTTGTTATAGGCTCAGACATATCTAAAGTTAAATTTGTAATAGGCCATAAGAAGAGAAAAGACATATTGCCATGATGATGTATGTGTGTTCGATACCAGCCCCCAAATTTTGTAGTTCAGTTCTCTGTATGTATAGGATATTTGCAAATTTTGATAATTACAGCTTGTATTTCAAAAAATATTATTATCAAAAAGTGCAATACAGTAACTTGTTTGGATTATAAACTATGCATTACCGTAACAAATTTCCTGCACATGTGTGCACCATGAGTTTCTTAATTTGTGAGGAAGCCATTTTTTTTACCATACATTATAGAGTAATGTAATATTTGTAGTCATATTATCACCATGAAAACAAACACATCTTCAGTGTTCACCTTTAGAAATCAATTAACAAAGGAGTTCAAAGTAATGTCAGATGTTTCACTTTCAATATAATGAGCTTTCTCTGATGGTCTAATGGGGGTGCCTGTGTGTGTGTGATAAGTTGTCTTTCTACTGCTGCTTTCAAATTTTTCTCTTTTTCTTTGACTTTTGTCAATTTAATTATAATGTGTTTTGGTTTAACTCTTTTAGGGTTCAACCTATTTGGGGTCTTTTGATCCTCATGAATCTGGATGTCCATTTCCTTCCTCAAGTTTGGGAAGTTTTCAGTCATTATTTCTTTAGATAGACTCTCAGTCCCTTTCTCTTTCTCTTTTCCTTCTAGGGTTACCATAATGCATACATTTATTCTATTTTGTTGGTATTCCATAAAACCCATAGGCTTTCTTCATAGTTTTTTTTTTTTCTTTTTGCTCTCCTGACTGGATAATTTTCAATGGAAATTGGAAACAAATTTTTCCTTCTGCCTTTTCAAACTTGCTGTTGAAGCTCTCTTTTGAATTATTCAGTTCTGTCATTGCATTCTTCAGCTCTAGCATTTTCATTTGCTTTGTTTGATGGTTTTATTTCTTTGTTAAACTACTCATTTGTTCATGCATGTTTTTCCTAATTTTGTTTAGTTGTGTCTCTGTGTTTTTTGTACTTCGCTGAACTTCTTTGAGAGGGTTATTCTGAATTCTTTGCCAGACAATTCAATGGTCTCCATTTCTTTAGCATCAATTATGGGAGCTTAGTTTCCATTAGTGGTGTCACATTTACCTGATTCTTTGTGAGCCTTGTAACCTTGTGTTGGTATCTGTGCATTTGAGTAAACAGTCTCCTCTTTCAGACTTTACAGGTTTTGCTTCAGCAGGTTAAGACCTTCTCCAGACAGCTTATCGTGGGGATGGGTCAGCTAGCAGTATCTGTCAACAGATGGAGCTTGCTATTGGGATCTCTAGTTGGGTGAAGTCACTGCCTTTTACTCTTAGGCTGGGGGACAGGCTGCCACTGGCTGGGCTCCACAGTTGAGTAGGCCTTCTAGCTGGTTTTCATGTTCAACCAGTGCCTCTGGGTGAGTTCTCTAGTTGGACAGAGTTGTTGACTGTCTTCCATGTTTGGATGTGGCCACTATCTGGGCTGTTCAGGTGGGGCCTCAGGCTGTCCTCCCCAACTGGGATTTAGGCAGGGCAGCAGGCTGGGCTTTATGGTTGGGTAGACCACTGGGTTTGTTCCACTGTTGGGAGAAGTTGTGGGCTGGATTTTCTGGTCAGGAGGGGCCATTAGCTGTACCCTCCAGTTGGGTGGGGCTGGTGACCTTGCTCTGGGGTTGAGCAGCATCACTGTCCTGGCTTCTTGGTCAGGTAGGGCCACAAGTTATGCTCTGTGATTGGGTGGGGTCGCTGACTGGGATCCCTGCTTGGGTGAGGCCACAGGTTGTTCGGCAGTCTCTCAAGGTCATATGCTCTGCTCCATGCTTGGTAGGGTTATAGGCTGATTTCTGCACCCTGGTGGTTCCATAGGCTGAGGTTTAAGCCTCCTCGGGGTCTTTTCAGGCCCCCTGGTTATGCAGGGCCAGAAAATATGCTTAACAGTTGGGCAGGGCTGTGGGTTTGGCTCCCTGCCTAGGAGGGCCAGAGATGTCTTCCATAGCTGCAGAGTGCTGTGGCCACGGTTTCCAGAGCAGTGGATCTGGATGCTATGCTTAACAGTTGGGCTGGACTGTAAATTTGCTCTCCCACCTGGGCATGGAATGTGCTCCAAGGAAGAATGGCCCTGTGCTGGAGATCCAAATCAGGCCAAACTGCCAACTGAGCTCACTGGCCTGACTGGTCATTGGCTCAGTTCTGCAGATCTGTGGAGCTGCTGGCTGGGATCTCTGCTCAGGCGCTCCTGCAAGCAGGAATGCATTCTGCCAGGATGTGCAGGTTATCTGCCTCTATCTGAATCCCAGTAATTGAGCTCTGCAGATTCTTCAGGTGATCCCTGTGAGGTAGGATCTAAGTGAGCCTGCCAGGAAGCGTCCCGTAATGCTGGGGAAGCTGGATATCCACCTAGTATTCTTTTTCTCACTGGAGAAGCATAGGCCCAGGGTGGGGCTTCTCAGTACAGCACTGTGCTCCCTCCCAGGAAGGGGTGATGTGGTCAAAGTGAAACTGTTCCTCTTGTTCTTCTAAGGCATTCATTCTCAGTCTTTGTTGTCCAGGAAGTGCTTTAGCCTCACCTGGGCTCTGCAGTTTCACAATGCAGTTTCACATATACACAAATAGAGTATATGTTGTTTTGTATCAGCTCATTTCCTTTTTTGAGGATGAAAATACCTTTCCTCCTTGTCCTGATTTTTGTTTTGCCATTGAAGTCAATATTGCTTTTGCTAATTCAGATTTTAAATCAAATTCTGATTTCATTTAAAGCATTCCACACAATATTCACGACTTCTTTCTCTTTTCATGTACTCTGTTAAAATGTCTAAAAGAACTGTGGTCTATGGCAAATGTTCAAACACTGGGAAATGATTATGAACATTATTGAGTTGTATTCAAGTACCATATTATTCAGATAGCCTAGCAAGGCAATAGCACTACATGGAATCACATGCCAAAACTACCAATTTAATGACTTATTTCGTTTTCAGAACTTGTTTCTTGGAATGCCACTTATATGTCTTAGAACACCACCCATGAATTTTGTGTAATGTATTTTATAAGTATAAACATTATTTTTTTGCAAGAATGGCTCACCATTAGCAGCAGACAGGGCCAAGAACATACACTTAAAAAATGGTAACAACTGCAAGCATGACTGACTGATGAGGTCATGACCATTTCTATCATGTTCCTGTCCCTTTTCCTTCAGGCTGAATGCCTGTCTTTCAAGTGTCCAGAATAGCAGATCTCTAACATCACTAATTCTCTGATTCTACGATTATCCAATGACCCATTTCAGTTAACACATTACACAAAGACACAGAAGTAAACATTAGCTAACTTGCCATCTTTCCTGAAACAAAGGATGAGATTATACATTTGATTACAGATTTATTCCACTTTCAGGGTAAACTCCAGAAAAGTTTGCTTAGGGAGACTACACATTAGTCTATTCTGGAGGTTTGAAAGACTGGATAAGGCCACCATTTGAATGCTTCTATATTGTATCAGGAAAGAAAACCAAATGACCTGGAAGCCACTTAGAGACTTAAAATACTAAGGTTTTGATGCCAGAGATTAACCCATTAAGCCATCACCACTGGCTCTAAGCATTCTGATACTCTGAGGCTGTACTGCTTGTGGCTTAGTTACTGCAGAAAAAAGAAAAGTCAGATTAAGCTGTCATCCAAAACAAAAATTAACATATGCACCTAATTGGCTTAGGTTTTATCATTCTTGTAATTCATATAATTACAATCTTGTGTCTATAGAAAATATGGCCATTATTTTTAAATTACTATTTCAGAAAAGCAAGTTATCAAGATTGAAGTTGTGACAGAAGGGAAATTCATAAAGTGTACAGAAATTACAGATAAATTCAAAATGGGCAAATCAGAATATAAGTAGGAACACATTTTCAAGTTCTTGATATGCTTGGCCTCTATCCCATACCACTAATTATTTCTCAGCTCAAATGGGCAAAATTGTTAGTGATTTACTCAGCAATAGGTGAAAAGATATGTTTCTTTTTTTCTTTCCCTGTGGAAAATTGTCTGCATTGTACTGCAATGCTGAGCAAGTTCTTCTTAGCAGCATGTTTCCTCAGACATTTTATGGCAGCTTGGGGAATATTAAATGTATGATTAATAAATAATTACAACTATGCGTCCTATCTTCAACTCATATTCAAAAGGAATTTTGACTGTGTGAGGCATTTAAGAGTAGTTCTGAATACAATATATTTATACATTTTAATTTAGATTTATTCCAGAGATAAAGGACAAATATTTACATATCTCATACCTACTTTACATATAGAATTATTTTAACCATTATCAGTATACAGTCACCTCCAGGGAGAAATGCAGTAAAGAATTTAGCACCAGGAAAACATAGCAAACAACAATTTAGGACAGAAGGTAAAGACCATTGTGAACATGGAGGATCTGAAATTAGAAAAATAATTTTTTAAATTAGGTGGAACGTAATCACTCAGCTGGAATTTGTCTAGATTACCAGAACAGGAGCCTTTTGTTATTGCTGTGGAAAGTGCTTTCAGGTGCTTCATTAACAAACCAAGCAGAAAATCCCATTTCAGTCTTATTCACCACCTCTCTACCTGAGAATACAATACAATATGAGCTTAGTATATCTATCATTGTGCAGTGATATGATACTGGAATGATTACATCACTGGCAGCAGGGTATAGTCATGGTGAGCCTAGGTCTTGAATTTTCTGGAAAAGTCCCAAATTCCTACTTGATCAATTCTCTGTGTTATCTTTAGGTTCCAAAATTATGATCACTGTGACTATGAAACCAAGAGCTGTGGCTGATGAGAAACCCTTCTAGCTCCAGCTCAACCACTCAATGTGTGCTGCAGAATGTTTCTTAAGCAACTTGGGTGGCAGTCCCTACCCCCCCCCTTTATGCAAAGGCATGAGTGGAAAAATGCCAAACAGCCACTCATTCCATGGCTTAACTAGCATTATGCAGGATGGCCTGGCAGTTAAAAACACACTGGTACCAGTGTAATTGGATTTGAATCCCAGCTCTGCTAATCTCAGTTCTGTGTGACTCCTGGCAAACTAATTATTAATCACTCTATGCCTCTGCTTCTTCATCTGTAAAATAGGCTGATGACAATAGCAATTTCTCATGGAGTTGTTATAGTGGGCTTTGATGAGTTGATATACATAAAATACCTACCAGGGGGAGGAGCGTGGGGGAAGGAAGGAATGGGAGTTTGGGATTAGCAGAGGCAAACTATCACATATAGGATGCATGAACAATAAGGTCCTACTGTATAGCATAGGGAACTATAGTCAATATCCTGTGACAAACCATAATGAAAAAGAATATGAAAGAGAATATATATATGTATAACTGAGTCACTTTGCTGTACAGAAGAAATTAACACAACATTGTAAATCAACTATACTTCAACAAATTTTTTTTAAAAAAAGCACCCAAGACAAGCACAGAACAGTAAATGTGATAAGCATAATGGTTAAACACATGTGAGAAAGGACTGCATATGTTCAAATCCTCTATTAATTCAGTTATTCAGCAGTCATTCCCTCTTTGTACTCCAGCTCATAACACCTTCAAGAGATGGGTTTTGTTCTGTATAATTATGAGAAAGCAGATTAGAGAGGTTAAGAAACTTGCCCACAGTCTCATCTGACACCCAATATTTATATCCTTAATATGTCTGATTTCAAATCTGTGCTCTCTAAACTCTGCTTCCCCAGGGTCCTCAGAGATTTTGCAAGATGATTATTACCTTATTATAATATGTCTTGGTCCCAAGTTCACTGTCTGCAAAACTATGTAACAAGCATGATTTTTGGACATGGAGTGATTGAAAAGCAATGTGTCTGGTTTACTTTCTCACAATAGAGAATAGCAGTTAGAGAATCAGATTCTACAGCAAGACCTCCTGTGTTCATAATATCAGCTCTACCACTGTCTAGATGACCTCAGGCTTAACATCTCTGTGCTTCAGATTTCTCTTCTGTTAAATGAGAATAATAGTACCTAATTCAGAGGGTTATTTAATTAATTAATAAAAAATAAAGCATTAGAATAGTGCCTGACACATAGGAAGCAACATAGAAATGCTTCTCATTTATATACTTATCATTACTATTACTACTTGGGAGGGCTGGGATGAGTGGGAGAAGAGACAATTAATGGTACTATACCGATAAAATCATGGGTATATACACATATATACCCTACAGAAATGGGTAAATGTGTTTTCAGCTTTCATTCAAACAGAAAGTCACTCTTCTTGTCAAAGGGATTTAAACCTCCTTCCTCACAAACCATTGGTTTAGTGTGCAGAAGGACGTTGATTCCCAAAGAAGAGACACTTAAAATGCTCAGCTCAGATACAGACAGCTGGGGATTATACAGGTCCAACTAACAATAAACAAAAATATTGAAAGGAGGCAAAGCCTTCCACAGAAACTAGATGTTAAAGAGTCAGTATCTAACAACTATTCTTTGAGCAAGTACATAAACAAAAATCTCAAATTTAGTGGAATAGGTCCCACTGACCTGGATAAATGAGAACAATGCCATGTACAAAAGGAGGTGAAGACTGGCACAGAGGCATCCCCTTGGCTACCCCTGTTCAAAGCTTATCATAACCAATGAATGAAGAGGAAAAGGAAATTGATTCCAGAAACCTTGTAAAGCCTTGAAATTTTGTTGTAATGGATGTAAACAATATATAGTTCTTTGCACAGAATGTAGCCTTAATTTTTTTCCATATTTATAGAATTCTAAATATAAAAGTCCCTTCAGGGATTGTAAAAGAGAGTTGCCTGAAGTGGCTGGACCTCCACTCTGCTGTTAAATTTGAGAATCTGGTGTTCAGAGTGTACAAAATAAGTAGTACTTACAATATTTTCTCTTAATAAGTCTTATTTCTAAGTGAGGTCCTCTTAGATTTGTCTTGGTAGGGTTTTAGTTTTCCATTTGCTTTTTCCTTTGTTTTCAGTAGAGGGAAAAACTTGAACAGATTTGTTGAGAGCCTCAGTGAATGGGTCACTAAGAGGATTATAGATTTTAATAGACTCTTCTCTTGCCTTCCCACACAGCTAGCTATTTCCCAAAACCCTAAGTTTGAAGGATTTGAAATAGAACTTTAAATATTATAGAGCTGAATCATCAAAGGGTTTTAAACCTGCCACTGGATGAAGGACAGAAAGAAAGGACGATCTGATCTAAAGCCATGAAGTCTTAGCACTGAGGATGGTTCCCCTGGAGCAGAACAGAGAAAAACAGGAAAGGAAAATGCTTAATTGAACCAAAATAGGCTACTATGACATACATGAAAATCAAAGCTTTAAAATGACAAATTAAAATAAAGGGTAAAGAAAGTAAAAATGGTGTTAACTTTCTTTCCTGGAGGCTGCTAACTTATCTAGGGCAATGGATTTCAGATGCTAGAAAAAGTGCTAGTCCATAATGATGTTTTTAATGGTCCCCTACAAAGTGAGGACAATGTGGTGAGTTTTCTTATTAAGTGTACTTTTTTAAATTTAATGGATTAATCCTTATTCTGGGAATGTGTTCTACCTACATTTTTGTATTAAAATACACTTTAATTGGAAGAGATGGTGACAAAATATGGTAGTTTATTTGTTCATTTCAATGCCTTAAGGATTAAAATTAAAGCCCACCAACACTACATTACCCACCCACCACCCCCCAAAAAAAATCTGATCCGTGAAAAAAAATGTCTGAGACCCAACAATCTGAGTCAGTTCTATTCTAAAGGGTGGATTAGAATTACGTTGGAAGGGGTTTCAAAACACTGGCCCTCCCTTGTGCTGTGAGCTCTCAGAAGGAAAGTGGAAGGAGTGAGAAGGGAGATGTGTATTCTCATATAAAATTCTGATACAGACCCTAATTGACATCCACAGTTCTGAGGTGAGAATACTCAACTATCATCCCTGGAAGACCCATATCATTTTACTTTTGTATTTTTCTTGAATTTATTCACCTCTGTGGACAAAAGACAAGCAGTTTACAATGGATTTTCCTAAATAAGAGGAATAATAGAAAACAAGTTTCTGTTTCCTTGTTTTCAGGAAACAAGTTTTTATGCTCCACGTATAAAAGATCTTTGAAGGAGAAACTTCAAGGAAACAGCAATTTCTTTTCATGAAGAAATCAGAATATTAAGGCTCTAGGGATATAACAAATATATTCTTGACTGTAGTGGCAAGCTAAATAAAGTCCTTGAGCTAATTTTAATGGAAAAATTTCAACATACAAACCGAATAAGTAGACATACTCTATAAATACATATTTCTTGAGTTCTAAAAAGCTACATGGAGGAATGCTAAAACACATATTCAAACTGTGCAAGATGGGTGTAAGTGTAAAAGTAAATCCAGATTTCTTTAACACTATGAAGCAAAATAAAATGTTTAAGATACTGAGTTCCTCTCTGTCCTTGAGGAGATCAGCCTAGTATAATCCTTTTGCTCCAATCCAGCTAATTTCCTCACTGACCTGTATATTAAAAACAAATTTACTTATTTAGTGATCAATTTCCATGAAAGGCTTTGCCTCCTTAGGATGTTATTGGAACTAATGTTATATACCCTTACCTTCCCCTCACTCCACCCTACTGCCAGCACAAAATATGTCTCAAGCTTCCTATGCAAATCCTACTCATGCTCTAAAGCCTATTCTGTTTATACAAGCACTGAACACTTAGCATGTGCCAGGCACTTGTGAGGCTCCAAAAGCCATAAAAAGCAATTAGAGGTTTTAAGGAGATTTGTGTTTTAGGTGAGGAATATGGGTTGGAAGAAGTCTTGAATAGAAACAGGGAGATTCTTTAGGAAGCTATTATAATAATCTAAGACAATGATTATCAGGGTGTGGTCTCCAAATCAACAAAATCAGAATCATCTGGCAACTTGTTAGAAATGCAAATTTTCATGCCCTATCCCAGACCTACCAAATCACAAACTATAGGCTTCATTCCAGCAATCTGCACTGTAGCAAGCCTTCCAGGTGTTGCTGATGCCCAATGAAGGGTGTGAACACTGGCTTAGAATAGCAGTGGGAGACAAGATTAGTGGCGATTGCTTTGGAGAGCAGAAAACACTATTTCCAGCTGTTACTGAACTGAAAGGCATGATAACTGATTAGGTGACAAAGAAGAAGTGAAATAAAATTTCAAGGTTTATGATTTGTGTGATTGATGCCTAAGGGAACCTTTCAGAGATACATAAATATATGAAAATATCAGATGTGGGGTGGTCAGTATAGAAAATAAATGCTCATTTTACCTTAGGTTGTGTCAAATCTGAAATTTTAGACATTCAAATGGACATGTCCAGAATGGTAATATAATAGAGAGATCTGAATATAAGAAGAAGGATTAAGATAAAAGTGATCTTAGGAGTGTGATTGAAGTTGAAGAACTAATGAAAAACAAGGGAGCAGAGGAAGTCACCCAAGGAGATTATGAGAAGAGAAGGAAACTAAAGATGGAATCTGGAAAATGCTAACATGTAAAGAATAGATGGTGGCAGAACTTGGGAGAGAAAAAACATAATCATGGTATTTTAGAAATTCAACAAGGCAAGAGTTTTAAGAAGGAGGAATTAACAGTTTTAAATGTTGCAGAGAGATTAAGGTAAGGAGAGAAATATATGCATTAAATTTGGAAATGAAGACAATTGTGACTTTGCTAAGAGGAATTTCAATGGTGATGAAATGAGATTACAGTAGGAGAAAAAACTTAATGAATTAGGATTTCTGGTTTCAGCCACAACGTGTAAACTGTTTAGAATTCATTGCTCTTATCCTTACAACAACAACAAAAAAGTTGGACAAACTGAAAAGAAATGACTTTTCTTGGACCCATCAGAGAACTGACCACCACACCTAGTATCTGGAGAGAAGGTTCATCCAAGAAAAAAGAAGCCAGATATTCTTACCTGAAGTAGAAGCCATTGCAGACATAAACTGATAGGAACACTTAAAAGGTAATTTTGGCAGATTGCAGGAGGATGAGTATGGACTAGCGTGAGTGTGAGAAACTCCTAGGACCTTCCAGAATATCATATATGTTCCTTCCAGATGATGATCCAACAAAGATCCCTCCCTGAATCAGTCATGGAGAGTGTTTTGATCACTTCCTCTTCAACCCAGTGGTGAGGGAGGGATTCACTCTAGGATTATGGGAATGGCCAAACTCACAACAGCTGGCACTGGATAAATGAGCTTGACAGCAATTTATGAGTTACATATAGTCACAGCCCAAGAGAGGACACTACATGCAATGCAGGAATACATGGGGGTTTCACTTGGGAACAGAGTGAACAAGCAAGGACTGTGGGAGACAAGCTTTATAGTAGCAAGAGGATGAGGTGCACCTCAGTATCTACACGAAGATGTGATTGGCTTGTTTGAGTAATTCTGCAATCTGGCAGGGAACTGAAACCCACTACTCAGGGATAAACAGGACCTGTGTTTGGTCCATTTGATAAGGAGGGTTGCTAAGTAGGGGTTTTATCAAAGGGAGCAGAGTGAGGAGGATGTAATAACCAAGTTTTCTATTTTCTCTATTTGATGCTTTGACACCTGGGCCTTGCTGATTCTGGAAGGATTGCCTCTCCCAGACTAGCCAATTCCTAGAGATAAGAAAGGACTTGCCTGTGAGCATACCTTTCATTTGCAAACCAACAACGAATCCAGAGCCCACACTCCTCAATTCATTCTACTTCAGGCCATTATTCTCTTGCTCTAATCACCCCAGGACCAAGTACCAGACAATGAGGAATAGTCCCTATACACCCAAGTCTGCTGAAATTATTCAAAGTAATCAATTCTACTGTTTACCCTGCAACACCTGTTCCTTCCTGTGGAAACTACAATAAAGACTCTTGACAAGTTTTTTCACTTGTTTTCTCTGTCTCCTGATCGACTCTGATGCTTCCCCATGTGGTCCTGTGTAGTGTGCTGTGCCTCCTGTTTCTAGGGATCTGTGAGTATAAAAAGTTCTTCCTTCATGACAGTCATGTCTGTGTCATGTGTTTATCATACTTGATTAAAACAAATCCCAGCTACCTTTAAAACATAGAGGAATTTGGGTTAAGACGTTCAAGGTCCTCCTGGTTTTACCAAATACAAGACAGCACATAGTTTTAATTTTTGGCCTTACATCTCAAGCAGGGGAAAGAATAATCATTGTGAACTCTGTCCAAAGCCTTATCAGAGCAAATACTATGCTCCAGAGGAAAATATTTGGCCAAAGCCTATCCCAGTTGGGGTAAAGGCATTTTCCAGTCCTATCTAGCCTTCCTATCTCATAAAAAGGGGGGAAAATTTTTCAACAGGAGTCAAGATTTGAAGAGAATAGATAGGGAAAGCTAAATCTAGAGAAAGGAGTAGGCAACAGAAGGAAAAACAAACAAAAAAAGCTATACCACTAGAGAAATTCTTGTAAAAGTCATAAACCTAAGACACAAATCCATTAAAACACCAAAACTTAATTGTATGATTATAGAATGCCTCTCTCCCCCATACTTCACCATCATACTAATAGGGCTCCAGTATAGAGACAGTGGATTACAGCTGAAAGAACTGCAAGATACAGGCTCTCTCTGAGAAGGAGGCATTAGGAAATCCCAAAGTCAAGAAGGAAGACAAAAATGGGTTACCAGAGAGGTTGAAGCCTCTGGCACCTATAGCTACAAAAAAACATTAAACACACCCCACTCCTAGCCAGATCATCATACATCCTCACACTGAAGTACCTCAATTCATATTACCTGATATGACATGTCCAGCTTTGGGCAAAAAATTATAAGGCATGCCAAACACAGTAGGGAAAAACAAACAAACAAACCCAGAATGAAGAGACAAAGCAAATATCAGAACCAGACTTGTTATAACATAGATTTTAGAATCATCCCATAGAGAACTTAAAATAACTACAATTAATATGTTAAGGGATCTAATGGTGAAAGTAAACAAACAACTGGGTCATGCCATAGATGGAAACTCTTACGAAGGAATCAAAAGGAAAAGCTACAAATAAACTTTGTAACAAAATAAAGGGTGTTTTGATTGGCTCATCAGTAGATTCAACATCGCAGAGGAAAGAATCATTGACTGTGATGATAAGTCATCAGAAGCTTCCCACACTGAAATACAAAGAAAATAAAGGAACTTAAAAAATAGGACAGACATCTAAGAAATGCAGGACAATGTCTAAAAGTGTAACTTAGGCATAGCTGGAATATCAGAAGAAGAAGGAAATAAAGCGGTAATGTATTGTAACCCAGAGTATAAGGTAGAAACTAACACAACATTGTAAAACAATTATACTCCAATAAAGATGTTAAAAATAATAATAATAAAGATGAATATTTCAGGAAAAAATAAAGTAAATATCCATGAATCTATACTGATATGAATAAATAATTGAATAAATTAATAATTGGGGGGAAAAAAGATAAACTGTCCATGTAGAAGAATTCCAGATAATTGTATAGATACTCCAACCTCAGGATAATGGATCATAATACCTCAGTCCTTAAGAACTGGCTGTCCATTGAAACTTTCTTCCAAAGAGCACACATGTCAGTAGGATAAAACAGATTTTCTATAAATTGTGCTAACAATTGGATATTCATAAGCATTAAAATAAATTTTGATCCATGCCTTTCACCATATGCAAAAATAATTCAAAATGGATCTTACACTTGAATGTAACACCTAAAACTAGAAAACTTTCAGACAAAAACAGGAGAAAATTTTGTGACACTGGGTTAGGCAAAGTTTCTTAAATATGACACCAAAATCACAATCTATATAAAAAACATTTTATAATTTGTTTATAAATTCAAATTAAGAACTTTTGTTTTTCTAAAAATAACATTGAAAAATGGAAAGACAAGTCAGACTGGGAGAAAGTATTTGCAAATAATATAACTGTTGAAACACCTGTGTTCAGAATACACAAAAACTTATAATTCAATAGTAAGAAGAAAACACAATAGATTAAACTTGGTAAAAATATTTTGAATAAGCCCTTTACCAAGTTAGATATACAAATGACAAATAAGCACAGGAAATAATACTCAACGTCAAAATACACTCAATCACAAAAAATACCACTAAAAACCCACGAGAATGAATATAATCAAAAGGGCTCTCCAAAAGTCAGCAAGAATGTGGAGACACTGGAATTCTCATACACTTCTGTTAGAAATGTAAAAATGATACAACCGCTCTGGGAAAAATTTGGTAGTTCCCTTAAAAAGTTAAGCATAAACTTACCATACAACACAGCAATTCCACTCCTATGTATCTCTCAAGGTAAATGAAAAATATGGCCAAAGACTTGTACATGATGTTCATAGAAGCATTATTTTTGATAACCAAAACCTGGAAACAATCTAAATGTCTATCAGCAGATGAATAAACAAACTGTGGTATATCTGTACAGTAAAATACCTCTCACAAATAAAAAGGAACGCACAAGCAAAATATGTAAAACAAGAATGAATTCCTAAACACTATGCCATCTGAGAGAAGCTAGATACAAAACTACGTATTGTACACAGCCAATTATTTGGAATTTCTAGAAAATACAAATCTATGAAGAAAGTATCAGATCAGTGGTTGTCTGGGGCTGAGAATGAGAATAGGGTTAACTCTAAAAGGCATACAGGGGCTTTTCGGGGTGAGAGTATTCTAAAACTAAAATATGACTACTGTATATATTTAATAAAACTCAAAGAGAACTGTATACTTAAGATAGGTAAATTTTATGGTCTGTGAATTTTATCTCAATAAAGCTGTTTTTCTTTTTTTTTTAAATCTTTATTGCAGTATAATTGCTTTACAATGGTGTGTTAGTTTCTGCTTTATAACAAAGTGAATCAGTTATTCATATACATATGTTCCCATATCTCTTCCCTCTTGCATCTCCCTCCCTCCCACCCCTCTAGGTGGTCACAAAGCACCGAGCTGATCTCCCTGTGCTATGTGGCTGCTTCCCACTAGATATCTATTTTACGTTTGGTAGTGTATATATGTCCATACCACTCTCTCACTTTGTCACAGCTTACCATTCCCCCTCCCCATATCCTCAAGTCCATTCTCTAGTAGGTCTGTGTCTTTATTCCTGTCTTACACCTAGGTTCCTCATGAGATTTTTTTTTAATTCCATATATATGTGTTAGCATACGGTATTTGTCTTTCTCTTTCTGACTTACTTCACTCTGTATGACAGACTCTAGGTCCATCCACCTCATTACAAATAGCTCAATTTCGTTTCTTTTTATGGCTGAGTAATATTCCATTGTATATATGTGCCAAACCTTCTTTACCCATTCACCAATGATGGACACTTAGGTTGTTTCCATCTCCTGGCTATTGTAAATAGAGTTGCAATGAACATTTTGGTACATAACTCTTTTTGAATTTTGGTTTTCTCAGGGTATATAACCAGTAGTTGGATTGCTGGGTCATATGGTAGTTCTATTTGTAGTTTTTTAAGGAACCTCCATACTGTTCTCCACAGTGGCTGAACCAATTCACATTCCCACCAGCAGTGCAAGAGTGTCCCCTTTTCTCCACACCCTCTCCAGCATTTATTGTTTCTAGATTTTTTGATGATGGCCATTCTGACTGGTGTGAGATGATATCTCATTGTAGTTTTGATTTGCATTTCTCTAATGATTAATGATGTTGAGCATTCTTTCATGTGTTTGTTGGCATTCTGTATATCTTCTTTGGAGAAATGTCTATTTAGGTCTTCTGCCCATTTTTGGATTAGGTTGTTTGTTTTGCTGTTATTGAGCTGCATAAGCTGTTTGTAAATTTTGGAGATTAATCCTTTGTCAGTTGCTTCATTTGCAAATATTTTCTCCCATTCTGAGGGTTGATTTTGGTCTTGTTTATGGTTTCGTTTGCTGTGCAAAAGATTTGAAGTATCATTAGGTCCCACTTGTTCATTTTTGGTTTTATTTCCATTTCTCTAGGTGGATCAAAAAGGATCTTGCTGTGATTTATGTCATAGAGTGTTCTGCCTATGTTTTCCTCTAAGAGTTTGATAGTTTCTGGCCTTACATTTAGGTCTTTAATCCATTTTGAGCTTATTTTTGTGTATGGTGTTAGGGAGTGATCTAATCTCATACTTTTACATGTACCTGTCCAGTTTTCCCAGCACCACTTATTGAAGAGGCTGTCCTTTCTCCACTGTACATTCCTGCCTCCTTTATCAAAGATAAGGTAACCATATATGCATGGGTTTATCTCTGGACTTTCTATCCTGTTCCATTGATCTATATTTCTGTTTTTGTGCCAGTACCATATTTTCTTGATTACTGTAGCTTTGTAGTATAGTCTGAAGTCAGGGAGCCTGATTCTTCCAGCTCCGTTTTTCGTTCTCAAGGTTGCTTTGGCTATTCGGAGTCTTTTGTGTTTCCATACAAATTGTGAAATTTTTTGTTCTAGTTCTGTCAAAAATGCCAGTGGTAGTTTGATAGGGATTGCAGTGAATCTGTAGATTGCTTTGGGTAGTAGAGTCATTTTTACAATGTTGATTCTTCCAATCCAAGAACATGGTATATCGCTCCCTCTGTTTGTATCATCTTTAATTTCTTTCATCAGTGACTTATAATTTTCCACATTCAGGTCTTTTCTCACCTTAGGTAGCTTTATTCCGAGATGTTTTATTCTTTTTGTTGCAATGGTAAATGTGAGTGTTTTCTTCATTTCACTTTCAGATTTTTCATCATTAGTGTATAGGAATGCAATAGATTTGTGCATTATTTTGTATCCTGCTACCTTGCCAAATTCATTGATTAGCTCTAGTAGTTTTCTGGTAGCATCTTTAGGATTCTCTCTTTAGTATCATGTCATCTGCAGACAGTGACAGCTTTACTTCTTTTTCGATTTGGATTCCTTTTATTTCCTTTTCTTCTCTGACTGCTGTGGCTAAAACTTCCAAAACTATGTTGAGTAAGAGTGGTAATGGGCTTCCCTGGTGGCGCAGTTGTTGAGAGTCCGCCTGCCGATGCAGGGGATACGGGTTCGTGCCCCAGTCTGGGAAGATCCCACGTGCTGCGGAGCGGCTGGGCCCGTGAGTCATGGCCACTAAGCCTGCGAGTCCGCAGCCTGTGCTCCGTGATGGGAGAGGCCAAAACAGTGAGAGGTCTGCATACTGCAAAAAAAAAGAGTGGTGAGAATGGGCAACCTTGTATTGTTGCTGGTCTTAGTGGAAATGCTTTCAGTGTTTCACCATTGAGGATGATGTTGGCTGTGGGTTTCTCATATATCGCCTTTATTATGTTGAGGAAAGTTCCCTCTCGGCCTACTTTCTGCAGGGCTTTTATCATGAATGGATGTTGAATTTTGTCGAAAGCTTTTTCTGCATCTATTGAGATGATCATATGGTTTTTCTCCTTCAGGTTGTTAATATGGTGTATCACGTTGATTGATCTGCGCATATTGAAGAATCCTTGCATTCCTGGAATAAACCCCACTTGATCATGGTGTATGATCCTTTTAATGTGCTGTTGGATTCTGTTTGCTAGTATTTTGTTGAGCATTTTTGCATCTATGTTCATCAGTGATATTGGCCTGTAGTTTCCTTTCTTTGTGACATCCTTGTCTGGTTTTGGTATCAGGGTGATGGTGGCCTTGTAGAATAAGTTTGGGAGTGTTCCTCCCTCTGCTATATTTTGGAAGAGTTTGAGAAGGATAGGTGTTAGCTCTTCTCTAAATGTTTGATAGAATTCGCCTGTGAAGCCATCTGGTCCTGGGCTTTTGTTTGTTGGAAGATTTTTAATCACAGTTTCAATTTCAGTGCTTGTGATTGGTCTGTTTATATTTTCTATTTCTTCCTGATTCAGTCTTGGCAGGTTGTGCATTTCTAAGAATTTGTCCATTTCTTCCAGGTTGTCCATTTTATTGGCATAGAGTTGCTTGTAGTAATCTCTCAGGATCTTTTGTATTTCTGCAGTGTCAGTTGTTACTTCTCCTTTTTCACTTCTAATTCTATTGATTTGAGTCTTCTCTCTTTTTTTCTTGATGAGTCTGGCTAATGGTTTATCAATTTTGTTTATCTTCTCAAAGAACCAGCATTTAGTTTTATTGATCTTTGCTATCATTTCCTTCATTTCTTTTTCATTTATTTCTGATCTGATTTTTATGATTTTTTTCCTTCTGCTAACTTTGGGGGTTTTTTTGTTCTTCTTTCTGTAATTGCTTTAGGTGAAAGGTTAGGTTATTTATTCGAGATGTTTCCTGTTTCTTAAGGTAGGATTGTATTACTATAAACTTCCCTCTTATAACTGTTTTTGCTGCATCCCATAGGTTTTCAGTCGTCGTGTCTCCATTGTCATTCATTTCTAGGTATTTTTTCATTTCCTCTTTGATTTCTTCAGTGATCACTTTGTTATTAAGTAGTGTATTGTTTAGCCTTCATGTGTTTGTATATTTTACAGATCATTTCCTGTAATTGATATCTAGTCTAATAGCGTTGTGGTAGGAAAAGATACTTGATACAATTTTAATTTTCTCAAATTTACCAAGGCTTGATTTGTGACCCAAGATATGATCTATCCTGGAGAATGTTCCATGAGCACTTGAGAAAAATGGGTATTCTGTTGTTTTTGGATGGACTGTCCTATAAATATCAATTAAGTCCATCTTGTTTAATGTGTCATTTAAAGCTTGTGTTTCCTTATTTATTTTCATTTTGGATGATCTGTCCATTGTTGAAAGTGAGGTGTTAAAGTCCCCTACTATGAATGTGTTACTGTCGATTTCCCCTTTTATGGCTGTTAGTATTTGCCTTATGTAGTGAGGTGCTCCTATGTTGGGTGCATAAATATTTATAATTGTTATATCTTCTTTGATCAATCCCTTGAACATTATGTAGTGTCCTTCTTTGTCTCTTCTAATAGTCTTTATTTTAAAGTCTATTTTGTCTGATATGAGAATTGCTACTCCTGCTTTCTTTTGGTTTCCATTTGCATGGAATATCTTTTTCCATCCCCTTATTTTCAGTCTGTATGTGTCTCTAGGTCTGAAGTGGGTCTCTTGTAGACAGCATATATATGGGTCTTGTTTTTGTGTCCATTCAGCCAGTCTGTGTCTTTTGCTGGGAGCATTTAATCCATTTACATTTAAGGTAATTATCGATATGTATGTTCCTATTCCCATTTTTTAAATTGTTTTGTGTTTGTTATCGTAGGTCTTTTCCTTCTCTTGTGTTTCTTGCCTAGAGAAGTTCCTTTAGCATTTGTTTTAAAACTGGTTTGGTAGTGCTGAACTCTCTCAGCTTTTACTTGTCTGTAAAGGTTTTAATTTCTCCATCAAATCTGAGTGAGATCCTTGCTGGGTAGAGTAATCTTGGTTGTAGGTTTTTCCCCTTCATCACTTTAAATATGTCCTGCCAGTCCCTTCTGGCTTGCAGAGTTTCTGCTGAAAGATGAGCTGTTAACCTTATGGGGATTCCCTTGTGTGTTTTTTGTTGTTTTTCCCTTGCTGCTTTTAATATGTTTTCTTTGTATTTAATTTTTGACAGTTTGATTAATATGTGTCTTGGCGTGTTTCTCCTGGATTTATCCTGTATGGAACTCTCTGTGCTTCCTGGACTTGATTAACTATTTCCTTTCCCACATTAGGGAAGTTTTCAACTATAATCTCTTCAAATATTTTCTCAGTCCCTTTCTTTTTCTCTTCTTCTGGAACCCCTATAATTCGAATGTTGGTGCGTTTAATGTTGTCGCAGAGGTCTCTGAGACTGTCCTCAGTTCTTTTCATTCTTTTTTCTTTATTCTGCTCTGCAGTAATTATTTCCACTATTTTATCTTCCAGGTCACTTATTCGTTCTTCTGCCTCAGTTATTCTGCTATTGATCCCATCTAGAGTATTTTTAACTTCATTTATTGTGTTGTTCATTGTTGTTTGGTTCATTTTTAGTTCTTCTATGGCTTTGTTACATGTTTCTTGCATTTTGTTTATTCTCATTCCAAGATTTTGGATCATCTTTACTATCATTATTCTGAATTCTTTTTCAGGTAGACTGCCTATTTCCTCTTCATTTGTTAGGTCTGGTAGGTTTTTATCTTGCTCCTTCATCTGCTGTGTGTTTTTCTGTCTTCTCATTTTGCTTATCTTACTGTGTTTGGGGTCTCCTTTTTGCAGGCTGCAGATTCGTAGTTCCCATTGTTTTTGGTGTCTGTCCCCAGTGGCTAAAGTTGGTTCCGTGGGTTGTATAGGCTTCCTGCTAGAGGGGCCTAGTGCCTGTGTTTTGGTGGATGAGACTGGATCTTGTCTTTCTGGTGGGCAGGTCCACATCTGGTGGTGTCTTTTGGGGTGTCTCTGGACTTTTTATGATTTTAGGCAGCCTCTCTCCTAAGGGGTGGGGTTGTGTTCCTGTCTTGCTAGTTGTTTGGCATAGAGTGTCCAGCACTGTAGCTTGCTGGTCGTTGAGTGAAGCTGGGTGCTTTTGTTGAGATGGAGATCTTTGGGAGATTTTCGCCATTTGATATTATGTGGAGCTGGGAGGTCTCTTGTGGACCAGTGTCCTGAAGTTGGCTCTCCCACCCCAGAGGCACAGCACTGACTCCTGGCTGCAGCACCAAGAGCCTTTCATCCACACGGCTCAGAATAAAAGGGAGAAAAAGTAGAAAGAAAAGAAAGAAGGAAAGAAAGAAAGAAAAGAAAGGAAGGAAGGAAGGAAGAGAGAAAGAAAGAAAGAAAGAGGATAAAATAAAGTTATTAAAATAAAAAATAATTATTAAGAAAAAAATATTTTTTTAAAGAAAAACAAAACAAACAAACATACAAAAAATGGACAGATAGAACCCTAGGACAAATGGTGAAAGCAAAGCTATTCAGACAAAATCTCACACAGAAGCATACACATACACACTCACAAAAAGAGGAAAAGGGGAAAAAATAATAACTCTTGCTCTCAAAGTCCACCTCCTCAATTTGGGATGATTCATTGTCTATTCATGTATCCCACAGATGCAGGGTACATCAAGTTGATTGTGGAGCTTTAATCCACTCTTCTGGGCTGCTGGGAGAGATTTCCCTTTCTCTTCTTTGTTCGGCCAGCTCCCAGGGTTCAGCTTTGGATTTGGCCCCACCTCTGTGTGTAGGTCGCCTAAGGGCGTCTATTTTTCGCTCAGACAGGACGGGGTTAAAGGAGCAGCTGCTTCGAGGGCTCTGGCTCACTCAGGCCGGGGGGAGGGAGGGGTTCGGGTGCGGGGCAAGCCTGCGGTGGCTGAGGCCGGCGGGACGTTGCACCAGCCTGAGGCTCACCGTGCATTCTCCCGGGGATGTTGTCCCTGGATATTGGGACCCCTGGCAGTGGCAGACTGCACAGGCTCCACGGAAGGGAGGTGTGGATAGTGACCTGTGCTCGCACACAGGCTTCTTGGTGGCGGCAGCAGCAGCCTTAGCGTCTCATGCCCGTCTCTGGGGTCCTCGCTGTTAGCCGCGGCTTGCACCCGTCTCTGGAGCTCCTTTAAGCACTGCTCTTAATTCCCTCTCCTCGCGCACCAGGAAACAAAGAGGCAAGAAAAAGTCTCTTGCCTCTTCGTCACGTCCAGACTTTTCCCCGGACTCCCTCCCAGCTAGCCGTGGTGCACTACCTCCCTGCAGGTTGTGTTCACGCCACCAACCCCAGTCCTCTCCCCTGCGCTCCGACAGAAGGCCGAGCCTCAGCTCCCAGCCCCGCCCACCCTGGCGGGTGAGCAGACAAGCCTCTCCGGCTGGTGAGTGCCGGTCGGCACTGATCCTCTGTGCGGGAATCTCTCCGCTTTTCCCTCCGCACCCTTGTTGCTGTGCTCTCCTCCGCGGCTCCGAAGCTTTCCCCCTCCACCACCCACAGTCTGCGCCCGTGAAGGGGCTTCCTAGTGTGTGGAAACCTTTCCTCCTTCACAGCTCCCTCCCACTAGTGCAGGTCCCATCCCTATCCTTTTGTCTCTGTTTATTCCTTTTTCTTTTGCCCTACCCAAGTACGTGGGGAGTTTCTTGCCTTTTGGGAGATCTGAGGTCTTCTGTCAGCATTCAGTAGGTGTTCTGTAGGAGTTGCTCCACGTGTAAATGTATTTCTGGTGTATCTGTGGGGAGGAAGGTGATCTCCACGTCTTACTCTTCCGCCATCTTCCCGATTCCTCAAGCTGTTTTAAATATAGTGAATATTTGCTAAGGAAGCAGAGGTTGTACCACCTGAAAACTGACTATGAAAGGATAGAGATAAGGCATTAAATAATAAGTAAATAGGCTTGATAGGGATTTATTTTCCCTTATAAAAATGAGAACTATTTGAGCATACATAGTATAAAGGAGCCAGTAAAGAATGGGAGGTTAAAACGTAAGAAAAAAAATTATTGGATCCAGATCCTTGAAGAGCTTTCAAAAGCAAGTAGATGAATTTACTGAGGATAAAAATGATTATTTCATCCTCTGTGATGGGAGAGAAGCTGGAAAAGATGGATGAAGTTAAAGATAACAAATGGTGGTGGTGGGGCAAAAAAACAGCAAATTAAGAGTTCTATCCTGGCAGAGTTAATTCTTACTTAGAATTAAATAGGAAGAATATATTCCTTTATTGCTCAGTTTCCTCCTAATGATTGTGAATTCTTCAATTAGCTAGTATGAATAGTGTAGTATTCTTTCTAGCTGAAATGTACTTATAGCTGTAGTTATAACAATAAAACTTAGCAAAAATAATCTTCAGCATCAATCAACTGAGAGGTGTCTACAACTGGGCATCTGCATATAGAAGAGTTTAGAAAAGCACCTGATAGCAATTGAAGAAGAAATTGATTAGGATCTATAGGATTGCTGGGAACTTGAGGCTCAGCTGACTTTGTTTTGTTTGTTTTTTTAAATTTATTATTTATTTGATTTTTGGCTGTGTTGGGTCTTCATTGCTGCATGCGGGCTTTCCCTAGTTGCAGGGAGCAGGGGCTACTCTTTGTTGCAGTGCACGGACTTCTCATTGCAGTGGCTTCTCTTGTGTGAAGCATGGGCTCTAGAGTGCAGGCTCAGTAGATGTGGAGCACGAGCTTAGTTCCTCTGCATCATGTGGGGTCTTCGCAGACCAGGGATCGGACCCATGTCCCTCTGCATTGGTAGGCGGATTCTTAACCACTGTGCCACCAGGGAAGTCCCGTGATTCAGCTGACTTTGGAGGCAAAGAGTAAATAATTGCTTCCATCATTCTGTTAGGTATTTTCTTCAACTCTAACTCATAGCACAAGGTAGACAAGAAAAAGGTGGTGGTTAGGTGGATCCACTAATGCTCCTGCAATTTACCAAAAGATTTCTCTACAACTGCTTTAACTCTGGTTGATTGCTCTATCTTCCTCACCTTTCTCCCCAGCTGGCCCCCACTTCAATCTACCAGCTCCCAGTCCCACCTGCCACTATATTTTACTTTGAAATCCTCTACATCTCTCCTCTGTTGGGAGTATAGTGAGTAGGGAAGCAATATCTTAGGCTTCCTTGGAGTTCCTGCATTAGTGAGAGCATTTAGTCATGCTTAAGATTTGTTAAATGGGAAATAATTTAAAATTATTATGGAATGATTACCACTAAGCTATTTGGAAACAAATATTTTCTAAAATATTAGTGATAACCATGTGTGTCTGATCTCATTTTTAATTTGGGTTCTTCCACCAAAGAGCTGGATGACATTGGACAACTGACTTAACATCTGTGAGCCTCCACTTTCTCATCTGTAAAATGAATGGGTTGGCTTAAATACTTTAAAAAATTAGCAAATTTTTTCAATTACAAGTGAACAAAAGGACTAATGCTAATTGTTCAAAAGCCAAAATAGGTAGATGGTTATACAAAGAAGAGAGTCATATTTGTTTATTCCTGGATCTACTATTGCAATTTCATGGCACAGAGAATCAGAGTTGTAACACTATTCTATAACTGGATGTTCTTCTAATAATTGATTTTTAATGTAAGTTTTTGTAGCATTTGATGTTGTTGAAAAAGAAAACAGTTTCTAGGAGGAAAATGTCAATTTTAAAACATGTGTACTGACAAAAAAATACATCAAAATCTGTATAATTCCCTATATCCTGTGAAATTGAAAATGACTACTTAGAAAGACAATTACACTCATGATAAATCTCTCTTTCACGTACATGAAAAAAATAAAATTTTAATATACCTCTCTAATATCTTAATTTTAACTCTTTTGTAGCTAAATTTAAATATGCTTTTTTACTTGATGTTGTAGCTAAAAATTATATATGGAATTAGGTTGTTTTTCTCTGAGAAAGATTGACCCAGGATGATAGTGAAAGATAAGGAAATCTTGTCCATAGTAGAAAAAGATTAAAGAAAATCTAGTGAACTGCTTGAAGAAGTAAAACCTAAGCTATAGTGTAGATAAAGGTGGAGGTAGTTGACTTATTTGAAGTGGAACCTAAAGCCAGAGGTAGAAATTATGGATATATAACATAAAGAATATTTTTTTCTAGTCTGCACTGTACCACAATGAAGCATATCATTTCAGGAAGGAAGTCAGCTTTGGGGACTGGGATTTGCAGACAAGAACTGTGAGACCAGCTACCAGAGAGATTTTAAAAGAGATTCTTATGGTAGACAGGAAGTTGCAGTTTCCTTTATAGAACTCTGATTAATGATAAAGTTCATGACTAGAAAACTACATAAAACCTAGTGATCGCATAAGACTGTAATATAAACTTTCTCTTTTTTTTGTACCAGAAACTAACCAATTGTTTCATCCAATAAGTGTTTAATAATTATTTACTATGGAAAAGTGAATTTTTTATAAATGTCATGTAGAGGATTGACATTAATATCTACTAAATCTTAACTCTTCACTACTTGCCAAGCACTGTTCTAATGCTATGGATTTACTAATTGAATCCTCACAACAACCATTTGAGGTATTACACTATCCTCTTTTTACAGCTGCAAAAACTAGGACCCAAAGATATTAAGAAGTCCACATAACTAATAAATGGAAAGGCCAGAATTTGAATACCAATGGAATGATCATGTATCATAACTTCATTCATTATAGATATGCCAGTCCTTTCATATAGTTTTTACTGGCCATCTTTTTTCTAATGATGTGTTTATTCTCACATGTGAAAGTAAAAAAGGGAGCAGGAAAAATTATCTCAGCATCTGGATCACTGTCTGCCAGCTCCTTTGACAAACTTCATTAATCTTTCAAAATCTTCCTCTTGGGTATAGGATTTTTCAATTAACTAACATGAATACAGAGAAGTGTCTTGACTAAATGAAGTTTATTTATACCTGCAGTGTTACAAAGCAGTATGGCAAGATGATCTTTAACATCAATCAACTCTAATCCCACAAAATAAAATATCATATCTACTAAGAAAGACCTTTTACAAACAAAAGTTGTCACTTTCCTTTGTTTCTAACAAAAAAAGACTGAACTGGTAATTACCTGTCTACTTCAAAAATCTATTTTAAAGAAATAATCAGAATTATGGACAAAGATTATGTAAAGTATATTATTTATAGTTGTAAAAATTCAAAATTATCTAAATGCCCCCATAGGAGGGTAAGGGTTAAATAAGGAATTGTGGATCTATAAATAGATTTTCATCTATCCATTGAAAATCATGTTTTGAAAAACAGTCAATGGCATCAAAAATCATTATATAATATTGGGGGGAAAGGATCCCAATACATACAAAAAATGAATTAGGAGCCTACATTCCAAAACATCATCAATGATTATATCTTGATTGTGTGATGATAGGTGATTTTAATATTCTTTTTAATGTTTCTGTTTTCCAAATAATCTAAAAATATACATACTAAGACTTTTGTAATAAAAATCTATATTATAATAGAATTTCACAGTTGCTTTTTGAATAATAGGATGATATTTATACCTCATATATTTCCTGGAAATGAAATATGTATGGAGTATTTTATGCAAACATATTTTAACATGCTATTTCATTTAATTGTTAAAAGAAAACTATGGGTTTTCCACTTCCAGCCCAGATCAAATGACATATATTGGACTCACCCTCCCGCCTGAACCAAAAAACTGGGTAAAATACATGAAATACTGTTTTTTTAAGACACTAGATATCAGACAATGAAGGATATTGATCCCTGAGGGATAGGACTCAAATGAGGTTATCCATTAAATTTTCTCAGCTTAGTGCCTTGAGAGGTTTCCCAGCCATGACACAGGGTGGGTAGGAGGAGCCCAGGTGAAAGACAATAATTTCCTGAGGTGAAAACATGGATTTGTGAGTCCAGGGCATACAAAACTTCACAGGACAGAGCACTTTAAAAATGCTACACAGAGCAGGAACTCTACAGACCTACAGTGTGTGAGAAAACTCCCTAAGACCTAAGAAGGATTATAAGGGACAGTACCAAACTCACACAAGGTTGGATACTGCCTGTTCCCATGAGTCAAGCTGGAAAAACATCATAATTTATAGGGCATTGGAAGGAGTACTCATAAGGATTTTTTCCTCAGTAGTGGAGGAAAATTAGCCCTGAACTAAATGCTGAACTAAATGCTGCTCTATCTCCATACAACAAATCTTAAAAGCAAGACCGAAAGGATGAAACAGTTTCAAGTAATTTTATTGCACTCCAGAACACAACTTAAGAATATTTACAGTGATACAAAAATGTTCAGCACACAATGAGGTAGCATCTACAATGTCTGGAATCAATTTTTTTTTAAATAATAATGGCCTGCAAAGAGCCAGAGAAAAGAACTCATAATGAGGAGAAAAATTAATTAATCAAAACTGACCCAGAACTGATACAAATGTTAGAATTAACAAAGACATTAAAACAGTTATAATAACTGCATTCCACTTGTTCAAAATATTAAATAGGAAAATAGGAAATAATTAAAAGACTCAAAGTGAACTTATAGACATGAAAACTACAGTATTGATAAGAAAAATACACTGGATGGGATAATTGGCAGATTAGAAAGTAAAGACATAGCAACAAAACTATTCCTAATGAAACACACAGAGGAAAAATGAATTAAAAAGACTGAGTACAGAGTCACTAAGCTGTGGGAAAAATTCACATGACCTGATATACACATAATAGGAGTCTCAAAGCAAAAGACAGAGAGGGAGAGTTATAAAAAATTTCCCTCCAAAATGTCCAAAGTTTTCTAATTTTTTTGAAAATATCAATCCATAAATGCAGTCAATTCAGTGAAACTCAAGCACAAGAAATATGGAGAAAACTACACAAGGCACAAAATCTGATAAAGAGAGGTTAAAACAGTCAGAGAAAAATTACATACAGAAGAACAAAGAAAAAGACAGTAGCAGATTGCTCATCATAAACAATGCAAGACATGATTACATGAGTAGAGTTTATTATTTGAATATCTTGGAAATATAATTGAGAAAACAATGTGTTATGGGATTTATAATATACACAAAAGTAAAATTTATGACAAAAATAGCACAAAGGTCAGGATGGGATGAGTGGAACTATTCAATTGTAAGTTTCTTATATTCTATGTAAGGTGGTCTAATATCCCTTGAAGATAACCAGTGACAAGTTAAATATATATATATAAACCTATAAATCCTAGTGCAAACACTAAAATAAAAAAGAAGTATAGCTAATAAGCCAAAATAAATTAATACATAATGTTTACTTATTCAAAAAGAAGGAAAATTAGCAAAAAAAATAGAGGGAACAATAAAAAAAAATCCAGATGAAAAATTTAAACTTGATTGAAACAATAATTACAGTAAAAATAAATGTTTAAGTGCCTCAATTAAAAGGCAAAGATCTATGAAAATGATAAAAAATGTAGCAAGATTGATCAGGTACAAATAAGAAAAACTCATATTAACTATATCAGTATTGAGAGAAGTCACATCCACAACAAATTCTACAGATATTAAATGAATAATAAGTGAATATCATGAACATTGTATCAATAAATTCAACAAATTAACTCAAGGGATTTAAACAACCCCCAATTAAAAGACAAAAATTGTTAAATTGGATTTTTTAAAGCAAAACCCAACACACATCTTATGTATAAGAAACTCAGTTGAATATAAATAAATTAAAAGTAAATTTAAAAATAGATACCTTGGGGGCTTCCCTGGTGGCGCAGTGGTTGAGAGTCTGCCTGCCGATGCAGGGGACACGGGTTCGTGCCCCGGTCCAGGAGGATCCCACATGCCGCGGAGCGGCTGGGCCCGTGGGCCATGGCCGCTGGGCCTGCGCGTCCGGAGCCTGTGCTCTGCGATGGGAGAGGCCACAACAGTGAGAGGCCCGCGTATCGCAAAAAAAAAAAAAAAAAAAAAAAAAAAATTTTAAAAAAAAAGAATAGATACCTTGGTATAACTACTCAAAAGAAAAATGAAATGGCTATATTAACATCAGAAAAAATATACTTCAGAACAAAGAAAGATATCAAAAAGCACACAAATATTTGGAAACTAATATACACTTTAAAATAATCCATAGGTAACAAAGAAATTAAAAGGGAAATTAGAAATTATTTTGAGCTGAATGAAACATCAAAATCGTGGGATGCTGACTATCTGGAGAGAAATTTATAGCACTAACACCTATATCAGAAAAAAAGGGTTTTAACCAACTGCCTCAACCTCTACTTAAGAAATTGGAGAAACAGATAAAATAGATGAAAAGAAAGAAGATGAAACATAACAATGAACAGTGTGGAAAATAAATAAAATGGAACAAAATGACAAAGAAAAAACCAATGAAACTAAAAGCTGGTTCTTTGAGAAGGTAGATAAAATTGATTAACCTATAGGTAAGCTGATCAGGATGAGGTGAGAGAGAGAGAGAACAAATTCTCAGTATCAGGAATAAAAGAGGTAACATTACCATAAATCTACAAATATAACAAGAATAACAAGAAAGTGTTACAAAAATCATTTGGCCAATATATTTACAACTTGGATTTCATAGACAAATTTCTTGAAATAAACTACACAAACAGACTCAAGAAGAAATAGATAACAAGTAATTCTGTATCTATTAAATAAACTGTATTTGTAGTGAAAAACTTTCCAAAAAGAAAACTCCAGACCCACAAGTCTTCACTGGTATATTCTACCAAATATTTAATGAGGAAATAATATCAATTCTATACAAACTCTTCCAGAAAATCAAAGAGGAGGCAAAACTTCTAGAGTCTATGAGACCAACTTTTCCCTGATAACAAAACCTGCCAAGGATATCACAAGAAAATGAAACTGCAAAAAATACCCCCCATGAACATAGATGCAAAAATTCTAAACACAATATTAGCAAATCAAATATAATAATAATATATAAAGGATAATACATCATAATGGGGACATCCCTGGTGATCCAGTGGTTAAGATTTCACACTTCCAATGCAAAGGGCACAGGTTTGATCCCTGGTCAGGGAACTAAAATCCCACATGCAGCGTGGTGTGGCCAAGAAAATATAAAAATAGAAAACAAATAAACAGCTGTTTAAAAAAAATACATCATAATGAAATAGTTGTCCCAGGAATGCAAGGTTGGTTTCACTTTAGAAAACCAATCAATGTAATTCATCACATTAAACTATTTTTTTAATCCATATGATTATCTGTGGTAAGCCAATATGATGCTCCCCATGATCTGACCTCAAGAAATTCACCTCTGTGTGTAACCCCCTGACTTTGAGTGTGAGTAGGATCTGTGACTTGCTTCTGATGAATAGAAATATAGCAAAGGTGAAAGGATGGATGTGATTATTACAGGTGATTACATCACATACGATTGTAATATCAGTATTGCTGAAAGACACTCTTCCCTGCAGGCTTCAAAGGAGCAAACTGTCATGTTGTGTGCTGCCATATGAAGAGGGCCATACAGAAAGCTGCTGAAAGTAGCTTCCATCCAACAGTCAGCAAGAAACTGAAGCCACCAGTCCTCCAACCTGCATGAAAATGAATGCTTCCAGCAAACATTTAAGTTTGGATCTGAATTTGAATACAGATCTTTCCTGAATCATGCTTCACATCAGACTGCAGCCCCGCCAATACCTTGACTGCAGTCTTGTGAGAGCCTGAAGCAGGACATTAAGCTTAGTAAGCGCTATCTGTGCTCCTGATTCACAAAAATTGTGAGAAAATAAATATGTGTTGTTCTAAGTCACTAACTTTGTGGTAATATTGTTAGACAGCAATAGATAAACAAAGCATTATCTCAATAGATGCAGGCAAATCATTTGACGAAAACCCAACACCATTGCTGATGCTTAAAATCTCAGCAAATTAAGAATAGAAAGCAATTTCTTCAACCTGGTAAAGGGTATCAACACAACACCTACAGATAGCATCATTCTCAATGGTGAAACACTGAAAAACAAGACTGTCCACTCTCATCACTTCTATTTAAGATTTTATTGGAAGTTCTACCCACTGCAACAAGACAAGAAAAAGAAATAAATGGCATCCAGATAGAAAAGGAAGAAGTAAAACTGTCTTTATTAACAATCAACATGATCATCAATATATACACAATACCACTTACATTATCGTTCATAAAATGAAATGGATTTCAGTATAAATCTAATAAAATATGTACAAAATCTACATGAGGAAAACTATAAAACTCTGAAAAAATAAATCAAAGAGAGATAATCCCCATTTATGAATAGGAAGACTTAATATTGCCAAAATGTCAGTTCTTCCAGGCATAATCTATAAATTCAATGCAATCCTAATCAGAATCTCAGCAAGCTATTTTGTGGCCATCAACAAACTGACTCCAAAGCTTACATGGAAAAGCAAAAGACCCATAATAACTACAATAGTATTGAAAGAGAAGAACAAAGTTGGAAGACTGACACTACCTGACTTCAAGACTTACTATAAGGCTACAGGAATCAGGATAGGATGGTATTAGCAAAAGAAAAGACAAAATAGGTCAATGGAACAGAAAAGAGAGACTTGAAATAAACACATAGATCCACACAAGTATAGTCATAATATCAGTCAACTGTGACAAAGGAACAAAGGCAATAAAATGGAGCAAATATAACCTTTCAACAAATGGTACAGGAAGAACTGGACATCCATATGCAAATATATATATATATATAATATATATATATTATATATATATATAATATATATATATATATATACATAGACTCTAAACACAGGCTTTAAACTCTTTGCAAAAATTAATTTAAAATGGATCTACACCTAAATGTAAAACACAAAACTATAAAAATTCAAAAAGATAGTGTAGGAGAAAACCTAGATGGCCTGGGTATGGCAATGGCTTTTTAGATACACCAAAGGCAAGATTAATAAAAGAAGAAAATTAATAAGCTAAACTTTGTTAATATTAAAAGCCTCTGATATGAAAAATACAGTCTCAAGAAAATGACAAGACACTACAGACTGGAAGAAAATATTTGGTAAGACATATCTGATAAAGAATTGTTGTCCAAAATATACAAAGAACTCTTAAAAGTCAACAATAAGATAAACCCATGCACCTATGGTCACCTAATCTATGACAAAAGAGGCCAGAATATACAATGGAGCAAAAACAGCCTCTTCAATAAGTGGTACTGGGAAAACTGGACAGCTACATGTAAAAGAATGAAATTAGAACACTCCTAACACCATACACAAATATAAACTCAAAATGAATTAAAGATCTAATTGTAAGGCCAGACACTCTAAGACTCTTAGAAGAAAACATAGGCAGAACACTCTTTGACATAAATCTCAGCAAGATCTTTTTTAACCCACCTCCTAGAGAAATGGAAATAAAACCAAAAATAAACAAATGGGACTTAATGAAACTTAAAAGCTTTTGCACAGCAATGGAAACTATAAACAAGATGAAAAGACAACCCTCAGAATGGGAGAAAATATTTGCAAACAAAGCAACTGACAAAGGATTAATCTCCAAATTATACAAATAGCTCATGCAGCTCAATATCAAAAAGCAAGCAACCCAATCAAAAATTGGGTGGAGGACCTAAATAGACATTTCACCAAAAAGGACATACAGATGGCCAACAAACACATGGAAAGATGCTCAACATCACCAATTATTAAAGAAATGCAAATCAAAACTACAATGAGGTATCACCTCACACCAGTCAGAATGGCATCATTAGAAAATCTACAAACAACAAATGCTGGAGAGGGTTACAATGTCCCTCCTACACTCTTGTTGGAAATGTAAATTGATACAGCCACTATGGAGAACAGTATGGCAGTTCCTTAAAAAACTAAAAATAGGACTACCATGTGACAAAGCAATCCCACTACTGGGCCTATACCCAGAGAAAACCATAATTCAAAAAGACACATGCACCCCAATGTTCACTGCAGCACTATTTACAACAGCCAGGACATGGAAACAACCTAAATGTCCATCAACAGAGGGATGGATAAAGAAGATGTGGTACATATATACAATGAAATATTACTCGGCCATGAAAATGAATGAAATTGGGTCATTTGCAGAGACATGGATAGACCTAGAGTCTGTCATACAGAGTGAAGTAAGTCAGAAAGAGAAAAACAAATATATATTATAGCATATTTATGGAATCTGAAAAAGTTGGTATAGATGATCTTATTTACAAAGCAGAAATAGAGACAAGACATAGAGAACAAATGTACGGATACCAAGGGGGAAAGGGGGGTGGGATGAATTGGGATAGTGGGATTGACATATATACATTACTGATACTATGTATAAAATATATAACTAATGAGAACTTACTGTGTAGCACAGGGAACTCTACTCAATGCTCTGTGGTGACCTAAATGGGAAGGAAATCCAAAAAAGAGAGGATATATGTATATGTATAGCTAATTCACTTCACTATACTGTAGAAACTGATACAACATTGTAAAGCAACTATACTCCAATAAAAATTAAAAAAAAAAAAAGAAGAAAAGGAAAAAAACGAAATGGAGGCCCTGTCAATTTAAAATAAACTGCTTATGGACTTTTTTCATTTTTAAGATTTTAATTTTTAAGTAATCAAATGAGCCGACCTTTTATTTTATGGCTTCTATGTCTTGTGTTTTACTTATTAGCAGCCCTATCTCAAGTATTTTCATATATTCATAAATCATATCTTATTTCATCTGCGTATTATTATGTTTAAGAATACTCTGTAATGACCTATATGGGAATAGAATCTAAAAAAGAGTGGATATATGTATAACTGATTCACTTTGCTGTACAGCAGGAACTAACACAACATGGTAAATCAATAATACTCCAATAAAATTTCATTAAAAAAATTTTAAAAAGAAAACAAGCAGCTCAATTTAAAAATGAGTGAAAGATCTGAACAGACACCTCACCAAAGAAGACGACATATACATATGAAAATATGCTCAACATAATATGTTTAGGTAATTGCAAATTAAAACAATATAATCCACAGAATGGGAGTAAATATTTGCAAATGATGTGACCAACAAGAGATTAATCTCTTAAATTTACAAACAGCTCATGCAGCTCAATATCAAAAAAACAAACAACCCAATCAAAAAATGGGCAGAAGACTGAAATAGACATTTCTCCAAAGAAGACATACAGATGGCCAAGAGGCACATGAAAAGATGCTCAACTTTACTAATTATTGGAGATATGCAAATCAAATCTACAATGAGATATCACCTCACACCAGTCAGAATGGCCATGATCAAAAAGTCTACAAACAATAAATGCTGGAGAAGGTATGGAGAGAAGGGAACGCTCTTGCACTGTTGGTGGGAATATAAATTGATGCAGCCACTATGGAGAACAATATGGAGGTTTCTTAAGAAACTAAAAATAGAGCTACCATATCCAGTGATCCCACTTCTTGGCATATATCCAGAGAAAACATAGTTCAAAAGGATATATGCACCTCAATGTTCATTGCAGTGCTATTTACAATAGCCAAGACATGAAAGCAACTTAAATGTCCATTGACAGAGGAATGAATAAAGAAGATGTGGTACACATATACAATGAAATATTATTCAGCCATTAAAAAAATGAAATAATGCCATTTGCAGCAACATGGATGGACCTGGAGATTATCATACTAAGTGAAGTAAGTCAGACAGAGAAAGACAAATGTCATATGACATAATTTATATGCAGAATCTAAAAAAAAATGATAAAAATGAACTTATTTGCAAAACAGACTCACAGACTTATGGTTACCAGGAGGTAAGGCTGAGAGGGAGAGACAGATGAGGAGTTTGGGACTGACATGTACACACTGCTGTATTTAAAATAGATAACCAACAAAGACCTACTTTATCGCACAAGGAACTCAGCTCAATACTCTGTAATAACTTAAATGCGAAGAGAATTTGAAAAAGAATAGATACATGTATATGTATAACTGAATCACTTTGCTGTACAACTGAAACTAACACAATATTGTTAATCAACTCTAATCCAATATAAAGTAAAATTTTTAATAAATAAATAAATAAATTTTAAAATTATTAATTAAAAAAATAATGACACACCACTGTACACCTAATAGAATAGGCAAAATCAAAAATGCTGACAACATCATTGCCGTTGAGGATGTGGAGCAACAGGAACTCTCATTCATTGCTGGTGGGAGTGCAAAATGGTACAGCCTCTTTGGAAGACAGTTTGGCAGTTTCTTACAAATCTAAACATACAGTAGTCGCCACTTTCACAGGGGATATGTTCCAAGACGTCCAGTGAATGTCTGAAACTGTGGATAGTACTGAACCCTAAATATAACATGTTTTTTCCTATACATATGTATCTATGATAGTTTATAAATTAGGTACAGTATGAGATTGACAACAGCTAATAAGATAGAACGATAATAATATACTGCAATAAAAGTTATATGAATTTGCTCTCTGTCTCTCTCTCTCTCTCTCTCTCTCTTCCTCTCTCTGAAAATATCTTATTGTACAAAGTTAATGCCTTTTTCATCGTAACTAAGCACTTACCATGGATTGTGGCCATAACTTTTGCAGCTTGAGGTGCAAAAGCAAAACTAGCATGAATTATTTTTCCTTCTTCACCATTTCATGAGTAGAAGATTTGTTCTTACCAGAGATCTTAGCAACCTCAGCATACAATTTTTTTCTTTCCCAAGAAAGAAGCTATATCATAAAGGCCATGAATATTATGGTTAGTAGCAATAAGAAGCCATTAAGAGATCTTAAAAAGGAGAATGAAATACTGATATTTTTGCTTTAGAAATGTCAGTTTTGACTATGTCATGTGGAACAGATAGGGAGGGTAGGATTGGAGGCAAGGTGACAATGAGTTAAAAGGTTTTTCATAGTGGATATATGAAGAAAGTGACAGTATAATTGATGAGGAAAATTTTAACAATATGACAAGACTTAGTCACTGTGTGTGGGGGACAGGGTGTGAAGGAAACAATGTAGGCAAGGATGATAACAGGTTTCTAATTTGGGGAAATAAAGCGTGGCATTGTCTCTAAACTGAGATAGGGAACACAAAATGAAGAGCTGGTTTGGGAGCAAAGATCATTTGCAGCCTCACTGAATTTGAAATGTCTTCAACACACCTAAGTGGAGAGATATCCAGTAGTCAGTGGACATGTGAATTGGAAACTCAGGGATATATCTGACAATCATCAATACATACAATGTACTTAAAACCATAAAAATATATGAGAAAGCCCTGGAAGAATGTGTATGGTTAGAAGAAAAGCTGGTAAACAAACCTCAAGAATATATGACTAAGAACTAAGGAGGAGGAAACTCATTTTTAATCATCTGATTCCTAAAGTTTTGAACTTAAAAACTGCCACTATTTTGTTAAGCTACCAAAGACAGATATTATGTCTTATGTGCTTATGTTTGATTATTATTTTTAATTTATTATAAAATATGTCAGAGATTGCATGATTATATTATTTTTTATCCATTTTCCAGTCAAGTATATGTTTGCCATTACAAACCATGCCACTATGAACATTCTTGTACATGTCTCCTTGGGCACAAACACAAGACTTTCCTTAGGGTATATACATAGAAGTTGGGAACATAAGCAAAAGTTTCCTTAGGGTATATATCTAGATATAGACTTTCTAGGTCAAAGGTGTATTGGTCAATGTTCAATTGTAGGAGACAGAAATAAACAAGTATTTTAAGGAGAGAAGTACACAACATAGAATATTAAGTGCTTGCAAAATCAATGAAGGGGCTAAAGGAGTAGGCTTCAGACCTCCCAAAATGACTCAGAACAAAGCCACCAAATGAACCCACCAGAACTTCACCTTGGCTACAATCAGGAAGGTAGAAAGTCAGGAAGACACTACTGAAACTGTTGAGTTGAGGAATAAATCACTACCGCTGTGAGCCCGGGATCAAGAAACCATAGCCTCTGAACTACAACTATCTGTCAACTCTGATGAAACTAGTGACCTGACATTCACTGTTACTGCAAGAAAAACAAAAACAAAAACGTTGTCTGTATGACTGCCTGCTGACCAAAACAGAAGTTCAGGACTTGCCCCCATATCATTTCTATTCTCTGAGTATTTCCCAACTGTATTTAATTAACATAACCTAATGTGCTTCTGGTGTTCTAACTTCATGAGAGTCTGAGAAACGTTGATTTTAGCTCTCAAACTTTAACAGAACAGCACAGTAGACCAACATGGGAAGGAATGCTGGGGCACCTTCACTGTATCCACCGCATAGTATCTGTGCACCTTATACTTGGCCACACACTGTGAAATAGATCTCTGTCTTAGTTAACTCTGGATGCCATGACAAAATATAATAGATTCGGTGGTTTAAATGACAGAAATTTATTTTTCACAGTTCTGGAAGATGCGAATTCAAAGATCAGTGTGCTAGCCTATTTAGTTCCTGGAGTGAGAGCTCTCTTTCCGGCTTGCAGACAGCCCCTTCTTGCTGTGACCTCATATAACAGAGCTGTTGTATCTCCTCCTCTTCTTTTACGGACTCTAATCTCATCATGGGATGGAGGGGATGGGGGAAGAGGGGGAATCCTCACCATCTCATGTAAATCTAATTACCTCCAAAAGGCCCTACTTCCAAATACCATCACATTGGGGATTAGAGCTAAAACATATGAATTTGGAGGAACACATGCAGTCCTTAACAATTTCCTCTGTGGTTTTATTAATATGTATTCTCACCACTAGTGTATGAGTGTGTCCACTGTTCAACATCCTCTCCTATGATTAGTATTTTCAAAGGTTATTCTTTTTTTCATTTTTATCAATGTAATAAGTGCAAAACTGTATCTCATTCTGGTTTTAATTTGCATTTTTTGATTACTAGTTAGGCTGAACATATTTTCACTTGTTTGTTGGACATTTTAATTTCCTTTAAAGTTTAGATATCTTGTCTTTTTTTTATATTGAGGTGTTAATCTTTTCTGTAATGATTTATGGGAGGTCTTTGTAAATTCTGCATCCTAATCCTCTCCTGGCTATATGCATTGAAATTATCTTCTAGTATATGGCTTATACTTTTACTTTTCTGTTGTTACGTATGGCATCTCTTTGTGATATACTTTTTTACATTTTAATTTTTATGTAGTCAAACTTAATTTTTTTCTCTTTATAATTTGTTCTCTTTGGGTTCAATTTATTTTACTCCTCTCCTTAGAACTATTAAAAAATACTTTAATAGTTCTAAACATATAACCTTATAACTTCTTAAAGTTGTAGAGATTTAATTTGCACAGTAGGTTTTATTAATCTTCTGATATTAACTTGTGGGTATGGTGATAGATAGGAATCTAATATATATTTTATTCCTTATGGGTCATCATTGTTTGCACACCATTTTTTCCAACTAGATCAACTTTCCCTACTGTTGGAAATGCCACACCTCTCATATGTCAAGTTTCTGAGTCTGATTCTGAGATCTCTATTCTGTCAACTGGTCTATCCCAGTACTGCACAAAACTGTCTTGATAGCTTGATAATTTTCCTTACCTTAGAGTCTATTTTGTCTGATTTTTATATACTAGCTTCATTTGTTTAATAATTGTTGTACATTTTTTATTCTTTCACTTCCATTTTTTCTGTGTATCTTTAAATATGTGCTCTTTTAAAAAATAACATATAGTTAGATTTTTAAAAATTCAATGTCTGACAATTTCTTTTTCAACTGTCATGTTAATCCATTCACATTTATTGTGATCGTAGATGTTGCTGAACCCGAATTTGTGTGCCTGATGTACAGTGAGGCCAAACAAACTGAAACTTTGGAGTTTGGAACAGAGAAAGGTTTATTGCAAGGGCCAGGCAAGGAGAATGGGTGGCTTGTGCCCAAAAGAGTGGAACTCCCTAGTAGTTTTTGAAGAAGAGGTTTTAAAGAAAAAATTTGGGGTGAGGGCCAGGACACAGGATGTGTGACCTTCTTCTGACTGGTTAGTGGTGAGGTAACAAGGTGATGTCCCCAGAATCTCACCCTTCTGGTTCCAACCAGTCTGAGGTCTATTGCTTGTGGTCAGCACGCAGTCACTATCCTTTACCTGGGTGGAGGTGGTCTGTAGAACAACTCAAAGATAGGCATCAGATTGTTATCTATATCCCTTCAGGAGGAACTAGGAGTCCTATGACTCTATTTTCCTATTAACTGCTTGAACCTGCTTTTTGGAACTCAGGGAAGGCCTAAGAGACTAAAGCCTTTTTTTCCTACAAACAAGAAACAGGGGACACAGAGGGGCTTTTGTACTCTGGAGAACCTTGCAGGGTCCTGCTCACTTTCAATGCCCTCCCCTTTTCTTTGATACTCCTCAATCTTGAGGGGAACAGGTGTGGGACAAAAAAGGGAATCATGTTTTGGATAGAGAGGTTAATCATAAACTCGGCAGAGGAACTCAGTTTTAGGGGGACTCAGTTTCATAGATATATTTGGATATATTTATGTCTCACTTTATTCTTTCTATTTGCTTTATTTCTATACTTTGATATTTTTCATTTCCCGACTTCTTTTGGATTCATCAACTTTATTTTTTATTATAATTACAGTTATTCCATCCCCCTCCTTGTTTGGGAGTTATTCCCTCAATTTTTATTATATTAGTATTCACAATCCTCTTTAAGCAGATTGACATGTGTAACTGATTATTAAAATGAGACTCTTTCTCTCCTGGAGTATCAGCTTAAAACACAAGACCACAACCAATAGATGCAAGTGGCCTCCATATGAAAAAACAAATAAGTTAGATCATTTGTGAATAACTTGCAAAGTTGGTGACACAAAACTTGTTGTACTACCTCATAGGCTACCTCCAGGCCATATGAGATAACACTGAGGATTCATGGGAGGTAGATTAGAATTGGAAAGCTTATTGGAAGATGTCTTTGCAGTGCTATTCACTTTTTCTTTGCCCTATCTCCACCAAGCCAAGAGAGATGGAATTGGGAGATGCTCAGAGGAACACTTGGAAAAGTAACTTGTACTACTTGGAGTTTGGGGGTCACAAAGCTGCTGGCATCTGACTCCCTCCTGGAGACGTCTAAAGGTGGATACTGTGTGGATCCAACTTGACAGCAGGGCAAGTGAAGTGGGCTGTGGTGCAGCAAGCTGTCACTTGGCCTCCTGGATCTGTGGAGAACCAGACATGCACTGTTTTTAAGCAAACTTGTCTTACACAAGACATCCAAGAGTGACAAAGTACCCCGACAGAGAAAAATCTGTATAAGATGAACTACCAGAAGGCAGAGCTTGGAGGCAGCAACATAATCCACACATGGAGAGAGCTTTTCCCATATTAGGGCATGAGGAGGAGTTTCTCAATGAGGAGGGGTCCCTGAGAGACCCACAAAAAAGCCACATTAGAGAAAGAGTCAACATATATGTGTCTGTTACACAGAAGGCCCAATACCTGAGTAAACATTGGAACCTGAAAAACACTGGAACTAAAATCTAAAATGTGATAATAAATGTTTTATTACACTAAAAGGCATCAATCACTCTAGCCAACATGAAAAATATGGAAAAGTTCATTGGAATCTAGTACTTCAACTATTTCTTGCTTTTGTCTTTCTTTGTCCTAGTTACCTTATTAAGGGTGTATCCATAAGCTATAAACATCAAATATTCTACAGATGATATGCAGGAAATTGTCTGTTTGTCAGTATATTTGTAAAGGTTCTGTCAAGACACAGGACTGAAGTCTGAAAGCTTTATCTCCCTCTTACAAATTTTGGTCTCTCTCTCAGTAGAGGATTTGCTTGCCAGCCTGCACATGAACTTCTCTGCCTGTTCCTGCTGTTTGACTCTTTAGTGTTTGGATCTAATACCTCTGTTCATTGCTCAGAAACAAGTCCTTAATTGGCCAATTTACCCTATCATAATAAAGCTGATGTTGGGAAAGATTATTATAGCCAATAGCCAAGAGCTGACTGCATCTTTATTTTAATTATTAGTGTGATTGTGGGCTGCAAATACTGAATAAAATAAACAGGTAAATAAATAGATGCTTTTTTAAAAGCCCTCCATTTCCTCTGTATTTCTTAAATCGCTAATGGATTCTTTGATTTTCAACATGAAGAATATCCAAAGAGCGGAGAACAAATGATGCTCCCTACCACTACACACTTTTAGAAATTAAATGTGTACCCCTGCATCATTTGGCTGAGTCACTGATGGAGGTGGGGGGGAGGAGAGTGCAAATTGTGTGGCCACCACGAGCAGCAGCCATTACCAGCCAGTCACCATCTCTGCCAAAGCTCTGTTTCTTCTTTAAGACTCTTTTCTGAAATCTGAAACTCAATTGACATTTGCTAAAGTGTAAAGCTTTCACTAAGCATTGGCTCAATTTTAGTGTGAAGTCTAACTCTCCAAATTATGTGTGGATCTAGGCTAGATTCCAGCTTCTTATATTCTATCTCTATCCATCCTCAAGAATCTTCCTCACTACCACCATCTCCTTATGGGGGAAACCCGTTGGCTTGACTTATTCCTTCTTGTCTAATGTACAAGAGCCAGGTGGCCTTCTTCCCAGACTTAATCTGTTTGCCAATTCTTTCTGTCATCCTTTGAAGAGGACAAAAATAGGGGAATCCTTTCTTCTTGCAACTTTGGAAATGTTTGGGTTATTTTTATAAGAAGGTCAGAGTGAAGATATCTGGGATCTCTAAATTTTCTGTCAATCCTCTGATTGTCCCTGTAATTATTTGGAATCAAGCCCCACAACAGCAGTGTATCTTTGATAAAATTTTAAAACTAACAATGTAACTAGTTTTTGAAGTTTCACTTATATTTAAAACATTAAATTTGAAAAAGAGCTCCAACCAAGTATAAACTAAAAAATTTTCAAAACTGTTTTTATTCTCCTAACTTGTGTGATTTGTAATGAGTGAAGATTAGAAAAAAATTAAAAATTATTACTTTAAATCGTGCCTACCACCCAAGGACAGCATTAAAACAAAATAGACACAAAATGTCAGCATTAATTATGACACAGTGATTCTGATTGGTGACAAGTTCAGGCAGGTATGTTAAACAAAACCAAAACAATTTTAATTTAAAAAATTATTTTTCCTTTTAAGTACAAATAAAATTTTATTTTATAGAAAAAAGGTAATGCTATGCAATTTTGAAACACAGCTGATATATATTTGGCACTTAATAAAACTTAAACTTTGTAATAAAGGAATAATTATTTGAGCTTTGATGTTTTAAAAAAAGTTTTTTTAATGGAAGAGTAAAATACTAACACAATGAGGTTCTCCTCCCAGAAATTTGCTGGGAGATTTGATTGCCATCATCAAATCAAAGATTCAGTCAAAATCCCTCTTTCTGCTTCCAAAGAAAACAATTATCTAAAATGTTTCTATAATTCTCAAATTGAACTAACTGCTTCTCTGCTCTGCTTCGCTTATCTAACTGGGTCTGAGTCACACTTCCTCTTTTTCATTTTCCAAACCCTTAAGGCTGACTGGTGTTTCAGGCAAGGAGAGGTCATGGCATGGTAACAAAAAGGTCCTTCCTCAGGTCACAGGTCAGGACTGGCACAGTTCTCCATGTGATAACTCAGAAATCTAGATGTCTTTCATCTTATAGCCATGTAATCGAGAACATGCAGGCTCTAAGGTCACCACAGCAGGAAGATACAAGGAAGAGGTGGCTTACGGGCTCTACATCCTGCAAGGGGTACACTCACACTTCATTGGCTAGAACCAACATAGTCAAGGAAGGCTGGGAAGCGTGCATGGGCAGTAGGTAGGCGCTAACCATTTCTGACACAAACGTGAACTTCTGCAACTACACTTCCTCTTCTTACCTGAGATTTTCTAATGCTACAGTTTTGCTCACTATCAAAGAACAGTATGTATGGGGGGTTAGGGGGGTGGCTTTATTCCAATCTTAGCATCTCTTGCTCTTGGAGTACATTCAATTTCCCAGTAACTTGGTAAGACAGTTTTTAGTAAATGTTTATTCTTTCAGGATAATTTGGGTGGGGCTGAAGACAGGGATGGGGTAAGTTTCTTGTCAGTAGAAGCCTGGCTGCCTCTTTTGGTCATGGACAAAGAGAATGGCATGTGGGGTTCAGGCATAAAGGGGCTCTTTTTTTTTTTTTTTTTTTTTGCGGTACGCGGGCCTCTCACTGTTGTGGCCTCTCCCGTTGCGGAGCACAGGCTCCGGACGCGCAGGCTCAGCGGCCATGGCTCACGGGTCCAGCCGCTCCGCGGCATGTGGGATCTTCCCGGACCGGGGCACGAACCCGCGTCCCCTGCATCGGCAGGCGGACTCTCAACCACTGCGCCACCAGGGAAGCCCGAGGGGCTCTTTTAATTTATGTAAAGAGTTTGTCCCGTGAGTCAAGCTCTATGGCTGCGGGAAAGTTAAAAAAAGAAAAAGTCCTGACGTATCCATTCAGGATGCACCACTGTAAGTCTACTGCATGTTATTACTTGCCAACATATATGTTTCATGTTTTAATAAATCACGAAACTGCCTCTGACTCACTTGGAAAAAGTAGAAAATAGTTATCATGCTCTGTCAGAGGGTGAATTCTCATCATCCAGCCTAGCGACCAGCTTAAGCAGAAATGAATATGAAATTGCCAATACAGTACTGGAGGAAATGTGTACTTGTCTATTAAAAATGTCTTCACATCATGCAAGCAGCACACACAACCACCAATGGATGATATTCAGACTGAGCTAAAATAGGTGTCAGTCCAAAATGGAGAGAATACAGAGAGAAAACAGCAATAGCAACACAACAATAAAATGGCTACAGGGTGAGACCATGATATTCCCTAAGCAGGTTAGGCCAGGTGGTTTACCTATGCAGATAATCATCATTGGGGACTTTGGTTCACATCTAAAAGATGAGCAAATTGATAAAGAATAAATCATAGTGAGGAAGGCCCTCCTTCTACATGTAAAAGAACCCATGTAATCCACTGGGCTGCAGGAATCGCATTAAGTAACAACCCTGAAAGATGTTTCAAAATACACTATGGCATCTAGCTAGTTGGTTTAGTTTGGTTAGCACTGGAATTCTTAATGGAATCCAAAAGGATAAAGTGATTAAACACACACACACACACACACACACACACACAAACAGGAAAGGTTATACATCTAGACTTAGTGGTCCTTAAGCAGGGGTGATTTTTCTCCCCTAGGGGACATATGGCAATCTCTGGACACATTTTCGTTGTCAAAACTATATGGATGCTCTTGGAATGTAGTGAGTAAAGGCCAAGACACCTGCTAAACATCCTATGATGCGTAGTACAGCCTCCCATAGCAAAGAATTATCCCATTCAAAATTTCAGTAGTGCTACTGTTGAAAATCTCGATGTATACATTAATAATGGTTTCTCTGGGTAATAGAATTAATAGTTACGGTTGTTTCTTCTTTGTGCTTTTCTATATTCTGGATTATTTACAGAAGTAGATGTTTGTTTTGTATTGTTTTGTTTTAATCAGGGTAAAAGACAATTCTATTTGGGAAAAAAAGAACAATTATTTTAACATATTTGAATTACTTTGAATGAATTTAAATCTAGAGACACTTTATTCAGAAAATCTTGGGAACATTAATTGTTATAGATAGATGATAGATAGATAAATAAATAGATTTCTATTATGTGACCTTCCAATTCCAATGAATTTGTATTGTCTCCACTCTTATAGCCATTTCCCAACTTTTCAGAATTGCATTCGTATAATTCTAAAACTGAATTTCCGGGCTTCCCTGGTGGCACAGTGATTGAGAATCCGCCTGCCAATGCAGGGGACATGGGTTCGAGCCCTGGTCCGAGAAGATCCCACGTGCCGCGGTACAACTAAGCCCATGCGCCACAACTGCTGAGCCTGCGCTCTAGAGCCCGTGAGCCACAACTACTGAAGCCCGGGTGCCTAGAGCCACTGCTCCGCAACAAGAGAAGCCACCACAATGAGAAGCCTGCGCACCACAACAAAGAGTAATGCCCACTCACCACAACTAGAGAAAAGCCCATGCGCAGCAACGAAGACCCAATGCAGCCAAAAATAAATAAATAAATTTATAAAAAATTAAAAAATAATAAAACTGAATCTCCTATTCATTATTCTTACAATAAGCCCACAATGTGGAAAGAATTCAAGTGTCAAATGGTGGCTGGCTAGATCAGTAATTAGGAAAGACAATTCCTCATAACCTAACCATCTTGAACATTGTAGGGTATCTATCATCTCTGTCCCCCAGCCACTGAAATGCTAGTGGGGTCCCTTCCATTCAGTCATGTAACAATAAAAAATGCCCAAATACATTTCCAAATAAGCGAACCCGGCTGAGAACTGCTTGACTAGGTGGTTTCTGATGATTTCTTCCAATTTTATGAGTCTTTGATCTCCCACATACCAATAGAAAACCTCTCCTAATTCTTTCATTTCAATTAGACATGTTCCTCAAGTAGAGACATCAAGTTTCCCAGACTTCTCATGTTGAAGGAATGTCATTTAATAGATATACTTGGGTTTTAATAAATTAAACCAAAGTAAATTCAAGAGAAAAAACAAAAGATGATAACATAAAGGTCTAAGTGCAACCAGTGAACTAAATGTTTATTAATAAGTGTTGATTTAGTATGATTGCTAAGAGAATTTTCATAAATTTGACATTTCTCTTTACGGTTACTATCTTGAATTTCTGCCTGATTGCCTCTAATTTTCAAGTTCTAAAGTAATTGTTATAAATAGCCAAAATTTCCTAATCTCCATGAGATATTTTCATACAATTGATCAGGTACATTATTGTCCAAAGAGTTACTTTCAGCAATACTGCTATAGGATATCATAACTAAAATTTTTCTTCTATCTGAGTAGAATACAGCATCTAAAACAAATTTCATATTTCAAAATTTTACTTGTTACAAAACATTAAGATAAATTTTTATTCCATGAGGAGGATATATTTTTTAGACAAATTGTAACTGCATAGATATTTAATGACCTTGAATTTATTTTATTAAGGTACAATAAAATCCTTTCCAAGCTCATCTTTTTCACATGTCAGCTGACATGTAGGGGAAGCAGTGAAAGGCAAAAGGAAATTTGAGCACCGAAATTGAGGAACTAGATGTATACTGAGCTGAGATTAGGAGGGGACCAGCTTAAGCTACAGTTTCAAGCAAAAGGGAAAAAAAAGAAATTGAGAAATCGTTCTTAAAAGAATGGACTAGGAAGCAATGAAGTTGTTATTTAAGTCAATAGCAGTGGCACACTAGATTATTAGGAAGTTAATTTGATTTTAATTCAAAAAGACTTGTGTTAGGACTGAAGTCCACAGTTTTCAGAGGCATATAATTTAAATTCTTTTAAAGTTATAACACACAGGACAGAAACTATGAATAATTTAAGAAAAAATTACTTGTTTCTTGGATTAGAAACACTTTTACTGAGGACTGTACAGTAGCCTTTCTTTTTTTAACTTTTTATTATGGGAAAATTCAAATATAAACAATAGTAGAGCATTTGTATTATGAACCCTCATGTATGTATTATCTAATTTCAACCATTATCATCACAAGGCCAATCTTGCTCTTAGACTATGTTTTAATTTTGGCTAATGCCTATCTTACTGGATAAATTTAGAAGCAGCTTTCCCAGAAATCCTGAACAAAGCCAGGATAATGTCTGGATTTTCTCTAAAGAATAACTTCAGAAAGATTAAGACTCCAGATAAAGACATCAAATTTCACACACCCATCTACTTTTTATTTCTCAAAATACTCCACCAGAACGACAGCAAGTAGATTTTTTTTTAGCATTATCCCACAATAACTTGGGGCACAGGAACAAGGACAACAGCAATAAGGTTCGGAAGCTGGAACAGGTGGAAGAGGAGTATACAACTGAATCCTAAATGGGATCTTGGCAAAGCTGAAAGCTGATCCCACTTACATCCCTGAGTCTCTGAAGAGTTTTAGGAAAGGAAATCTCCAAATCCCAGAATGCCAACAGCCATCCTTCATCTCCACGCAGGTGAATGGAGGATCATTCTCTGCAGAATCTGACCAACCTAAGGTAAAAACCCTAAAGATGGAGATGTCAGTGTCTTCACAACTAAACTGTTCAACCACATCATCTTGCAGCAAAGCACATAGATGGTTAACTTCCCTCACAGTTTCAGAGTTTCCAATCAGAGCTTTTCAACCCCCACTTTTGAATATGAAACAACTGAGTAGTACCAGGCATCTGAGAAAAAACAACCAACATGAGAAACTGAGATCAAAATAATCAAACAGGAAAAACAGTTTGGAGTAAAAATGGATACAGAGTAGAGAGAATGCATTAAAAAAAAAAAAAAAAGATCATCAATATCCTCCGAGAGTCAAAAGAAGATATCAAAACCATGAAACAAAAATAGACTATTGTTTTTTAATAAGCATTTTTAGAGCAAAAAGAGAGTTATTGGAAATGAAAATAACATATGATAATAGAGATGCAAAGCTCAGATAACACTGAATAATACATAGGCCATAAATGGAAGCAAAAAACTTAAAAATAAAAAAATAAATGTGAAATAGGAGAAAAAAAGATAAGAAAATGAGAGGATTAGTCTAGGCGATCCAAACTCCAAATGATAGAAAGAAAAGAACAGAGAACACTGAGAGAAAAATCATCCGGGGAAATAATAAAAGAAAATTTCTCAGAACTGATTGAGAAGCCCACCAAGTGCCAGCAAAAATGGCAAAAATAAAGCCATCCCACATCGCCATGAAATTTCCAAACACCAAAGACAAGATCTTAAAAGTTTCTGGGGGAGGGTGAAGAAAGAGTTTATACACAAAGAAATAGGAATCAGAGTAGCCTTGGATTCTACACAGCCGTATTCCAGTAACTCACAGATTACTATACAGGACAGCTCTGGATAAAATTCCCTAGTCTTAATAATATAAACACTGAAATCTGCTCCAACCAGAACTATAATATAGCTATTCTGAGAGGATGAGAGTTAAGTAGGATGAGAGAGAAAGGGAGAACTATGGAAATAAGGGAAGACAGAGTTAAACCCTCCTTTTCCATAGCAGGGAGTCAGTAGATAATGCCAAAAAACCCGAAAAATCAAAAAGTAACAATATAAGCATGTTAGTTAGAAACAGGAGGTTAATACCACACACACACACACACACACACACACACACACACATACACACAAACACACACACATACACACTCCAGATAGAGAGATAAACAGATATTTTAAAAGATGTGAAAGTGATTTCTCTGAGGAGGGGAAAATGGATGAAGGAAGGAAAAGGAAGACTAATGTTTTTTCATATCAAATCTTATTTATTGTGAGGTGGATGGACCTAGAGTCTATTATGCAGAGTGAAGTAAGTCAGAAAGAGAAAAACAAATACTGTATGCTGACACATATATATGGAATCTAAAAAAAAAAAGGTTCTGAAGAACCTAGGGGCAGGACAGGAATAAAGACGCAGATGTAGAGAATGGACTTGAGGACACCGGGAGGGGGAAGGATAAGAAGTGAGAGAGTGGCATGGACATATATACACTACCAAACGTAAAATAGATAGCTAGTGGGAAGGAGCTGCATGGCACAGGGAGATCAGCTCAGTGCTTTGTGACCACCTAGAGGGGTAGGATAGGGAGGGTGGGAAGGAGACGCAAGAGAGAGGAGATATGGGGATATATGTATATGTATAGCTGATTCACTTTGTTATAAAGCAGAAACTAACACACCATTGTAAAGCAATTATACCCCAATAAAGATGTTTTTTAAAAAATGCAAAAATAAATAAATAATCTTACTTATTGAATTAATTTATTTGATTATTTGATTCTTAAAATTATTTGTTTACATTTGAGGCATCTATAATTTTGATTAAAATTTTTACACTGCAACATTAACTTAAAAAAATAAAGCCTTGTCCAATGTTTTTGTGTTACTCTAAGTTGATATTTGTGTAAATTTCATTTGGATATACTCCTCGTATAATCAAAACACCCCATTTTCTAACACTTCCAAGTAGCCAGCATTTCTCTGTGTGTGTGAGAAAGCTGCCACAAGGTTAATTTGAGAATAAGCTTTGACAAAAGTTATGAAAGTGAAACAGAAAACAACTGACCCACGTAGTGTTCATTACGTCTACTGAGCACACAGATATTTAATTAGCTAAATGTGTTGACAAAGTAAGACCTTCCCGATGGCTCAACAGTTTTGCATCAGAAGATCCTACAAAACACTGAGATAGTTAAATTGTTGGATTGCTTACAGTCAGGTTCTTATATCTATGTATGCTCTGTCTCAGGAGCAGCTAAAGAGCAAGATAGAGCTTTAAAAACCACTAACAGGCATTCATGAGATGATAATTTTCAGCCACTAGAGACTTAACACGAAAGGATAGCAGTGACCTGGCCACAACCCTACTCTGGGTTATGTGCTGAATGAGAAGCAGATATCTGAACCCTTTGTGGTTAAATCATGTCAAATCATTTATTTCCTCTACCTAATTTTTAAATTACCAACATATTACTAGTAGGTCTAACCATCTCCATGTATACCAAGACCCACACCCTATTTCTCCCCTGCCACCATCACCACCACCACCATAAAATACTAAAAATATAGACATCTGGAGATGAGTAAACTGTGATATAAGTCATAGGGAAAATAATGTATTGAAAAGCATGGCTGCTTCTACTTGGATCCCCCATTTTGGAATATGTCTGAGGTGACATGAGAACAGTGTGTTTTTTAAAGTAGATTAATGTTTTAATATTTATTGAGTGCACATACTAAATCATAAATATGCACAGAGAAACTTCCTTCTACATACTTCAAAAGAAATGCAAAGATGTCTAGATGAGTTAAAAAGCAGGGCACAAAAATAACAATAGAGAGCTCCCCTGGTGGCACAGTGGTTAAGAATCCACCTGCCAATGCAGGGGACACGGGTTCAAGCCCTGATCTGGGGAGATCCCACATGCTGTGGAGCAACTAAGCCCATGCACCACAACTACTGAGACTGTGTGCTACAACTACTGAAGCCTGTGTGCCTAGAGCCCGTGCTCTGCAACAAGAGAAGCCACCGCAATGAGAAGCCCGCGCACCACAACTAGAGGAAGCCCATGCGCAGCAACGAAGACCCAATGCAGCCGAAAATAAATTAATTAAATAAATATATTTTTAAATTATTTTTAAAAAAGTAACAATAGAATACTTTATTATTTCTTTCACCAGACAATCCAATCATTGATGTTATACTGGAAAACATTAATCATCCTAAACTGTATCTTTATGTTAATATTTAAGTTAATACAATCAAAATCACTTCAAATAGTTTATAATTTATGTAGTTCTCTTATGACTGGTTTAATCTCCTTTAATTTTTTAGACTATTGCAAGCTCTGAGCAATCAACAGTAAAAAAAAAGAAATGAAATAAAGTTGATTCAGAGTGCATCCCTTTTAATTCTTTCATGGCTTGTTTTTCAAAAGGTAGTAAGCTATGTTCATCTAGTTAAGCCTCATTAGTTTACCATTTATCTGTGTGATAAAAGTCAGGTCTGTGGTTTAATGTATATTTCTAATTTCCTCATCATTTAAAAATTGTAACAGTCAGGGTTACAACTGGGGTGATCAAATTATCTGACACTGGATGGGGAGAGTTCTAGGTTTTTTTATTTCTTTAGGTTCAAGTAAAACAGGAATAGTCAAAGAACCCATACAGGCTCTGAAGAGTTACACTTTCACTTGACAAATGCTCACAAACTAGTCTTTTCTATAATTTATTTTGTAGCTCTGTCCAGATGTAGTAAGGGGAATACAGTTGATCAATAAAATATCTTTATTGATCACTTATATAGATTATATCTATCCTCACCTGTTTTCCATTATTCTTCTAAGATTTCTGACAGAAGTTCAGCAATATCGTTTTCAAGTGTCCTGTTTCCTGAAATAAAATTTGTCTGGATCAAGATACTTAAATAGTGTAGACTGCTGAAGACCTCAGACACTACATAGAGGACATTTCAGAGGGGCAATGAAGCTAAATCATTATGCACAAACTCTTGTCAACCATTAGTTGAAGGCTTTCACAAGGAGATTAACTCTCAATTTGTCTTGCCTGCCCCTCATAGGCTGAGAAGTCTTCACCGCTTCAAAGAATTTGGGTTTCAATTCCCTTTCACTAATATTTGTTCTACTCTTTTTATTCAAGGTAAAGATAGTTTTTCTCAGCATAGAAGATAGAAGCAATATTGGTTCTATTTCTTCAGCATTGGAACATACATTTCTCCTATTTTTGTTTTTCTTCCTTTAGCTCCGAAGACAGCCATTTAGGCTGTCTACAACAATTTTCATACACCTTAGTTTATTCTCTATTTTATAGTTATTTGGTTTATTCATATTCATCCTTACCTGCTGCTCCTCAGTTCTTATTTTGCCAGGTTATTTCTAAATCTGACTCAATCTGAGAACACCCATCTTAGGTGGGTTTCCACGAGAAGACCTTGAGCAAGGTTATGAGTGAAAGGTCTTCTTAGGAAGCACCCATAGGAGATGGACTAGATGAGACAGGGAAAGGAAGTAATTCAATGCAAGGTATGTTACAAAGCAGGATGCCACTGTGAACAACAGAAGATTAGTTCTGCTGAGAAACTTGGGAAACTTCATAGAGTCCACCTCAGAGGACCAAGAAAGCTCACTTAATATACACACTCTTGTCAACAATTAGTGAAGACTTCTACCAAAGTAATTAAATCTAAAAATTGTCTGGGCTGCCTGTCGCAGGCCAAGAACTCACCACCTTCCTCAAAAAAAGTCTTAGGCAAAGAGTTGCAGGTATTTTCAGTAGGAAGCTCTTGGGTCAGTTCTGCAAGCATGGGAACTGTATGAGTTCGGTGGATATGGCAAGGATACTGACAGCATCTGCTTCTACACACCAAGATGACTAATACCTCTCTTTATAAAACATCCATTTTTATTTTAATGAGATCATTCTCTATATCATTGTTAGAATGTGTTTTTGAAACTCCTAATCCTATTAAGCCATCCTCTATTATATTCTCAGATCATAGAAGCCCACTATATTTCCTTCCATTTTTGAAAGCCATATCTTTAGTGTTGATGGTAAGCACCTGAGTGAGTCAATTACTCCTTTCTCTCATTACTCAAGCATGATGATGCCACCGCTTCACAGCTTCAGCTAGTGGACAAGGGTCTCAGTAACCTCATCCTTAAGTAATATTAATATTTATTTGAATTACGATAACAGTAAATTTATTTATTAGGTTGCAAAGATCAAGGAGGTTAATATAAGTAAAATATTTACCATTGTTCTTACAAAATAGTAAAGACACTAGTGTTAGTTATTATTACTATTATTACTGTTAATTGCTGATTTCTCTAAACACTTCTTTAACTTCCACTTTTTCCTTCTTAATCAAAGTTATCCTGAAAAGTAGCCCCCTTCATCTTTAAAACATTCTAGGACAGGGTTTCTCAACTTCAGCACTATTAATATTTGGAGTTGAGTTAATTTTTGAAGTGGGGAATTGTCCTATACATTGTAAGGTATTCAGCAATATCCTTGGCCTCTACTTACTATATTCCAGTAGCACCCTTGCCACAAGCTATGGCAACTAAAAATGTCTTTGGACATAGTCAAATATCCACTGGGGCTGGAGATCAAATTGTTAGAAGAAAAATAGTATGTGACATATAAAAAATAGTCAATAAATATTTGTTGAAAGAAAGAAAAAATGAAAAGAAAAACAAAGAGTGAAGGAGGAAAGAGGGGAGAGGGGGGAAGAGGAGAGGGAAAGCAGGAGTCAAAGAGGAAAGAGAGAAAAAGAGAGGGATGTCCTGCAACAAATGGGAAAAATTTATCCTAAGTACTGACTTTTACTGAATGAAAATATCAGTAGATGATCTGACAGCTAAAGTCCCCCAATGCTGCTACCATATATTGCCTCTATGCCAGTTTTATAATCAGATTCAGGGATATAAAACCCATGTTCTTGACCTGTGCATGCAGTCTTCTGTTACTTATATCATTTTCCCCTTTTACTCTGTATACAAATGTTCTCCAATTTGCCTCAACCTTCAGGTTCATGAGTTTTTATGACAGGTGAATGTTGTCTTAACAAATGACAATACTTGATCTCTTCTGCTGAGAGCTTTATTATTTTTTTTTTTTAAAGAAGATGTCGTTGGTAGAAGTTTATTAATTAATTAATTTTTGCTGTGTTGGGTCTTTGTTTCTGTGCGAGGGCTTTCTCTAGTTGTGGCAAGCAGGGGCCACTCTTCATCGCGGCGCGCGGGCCTCTCACTCTGGCGGCCTCTCTTGTTGCGGAGCACAGGCTCCAGACGCGCAGGCTCAGTAGTTGTGGCTCACGGGCTTAGTTGCTCCGCGGCATGTGGGATCCTCCCAGACCAGGGCTCAAACCCGTGTGCCCTGCATTAGCAGGCAGATTCTCAACCACTGTGCCACCAGGGAAGCCCAGCTCTATTATTTTTGAACATTCTATACCTGGCCCTATCCAACATGGTAGCCACTAGCCAGTAGACTTAGTGTGAAAAAGATAACATAAAAAAGCTGATTAATAACTTTTTATTTGATTACTTGTTGAAATGATACTATTTTGAATATATTGAGTTAAATAAAATATATTGCTAATATTAATTCACTTGTGTCTTTTTACTTTTTTTTTTTTTTGCGGTACGCGGGCCTCTCCCGTTGTGGAACACAGGCTCCAGACACGCATGTTCAGCGGCCATGGCTCACGGGCCCAGCCGCTCCGCGGCATGTGGGATCCTCCCGAACTAGGGCACGAACCCGTGTCCCCTGCATCAGCAGGCGGACTCTCAACCACTGTGCCACCAGGGAAGCCCTTACTTTATTAATGTGTGCCCAGAATTAGCCAAATTGTGAAGTTGAGGGCACATTCCTCCGGACTACCGCCTGTGCCCAAGACTTCTGACACAAAATGTGCCCAAGACTTTCTTACATCAACTGCAAGGAGTTAGAGTCCAACTAAAAAGTTAGAGGGAAAACTGCTCTCACTTCAAGCACTAACTGCAAGTTCAAGGGGTTTCCAAAACCACACTCGGTTTTGATAATTCACTAAAAGGAGTCACAGAACACACTGAAGGCTATTATACTCAGTTATGCTTTTACTATAGGGAAAGGAAAGAAAGTGAAATCAACATAAGAGGGCAGAGTCTAGGACAGTTCCAAAAGCAAAGCTTCCATTGGTTGTTGTCACAGGATGTATGGCAATCCACAGAGAGCATTGCCAACCAGAGGAGCTCACTCAAGCTTTGGTGTACAGAGTAGCCAGCCTCCACTCTGAGACTATGAGGTGTGGCTGGTCCCATCTTAAGATCTGATGTGGCCAGCCCCCACCCTAAACAAAGACATAGATGGTATGACATCAGGTATTACATAGATAACTCCTACAAGCAAGGACAAAAGCTAGACCTCTCTTGGGGTAAAGCCAGTGTGGCTACACTATTAATGTGACTACCAGACAAGGTTAAATTACATATGTGGCTCACTTTATAGATCTATTAGACAGTACTTATCTATATCTTCCCATTACCAAAATTCTTGTAGTCTATCCTACTATACTAAATCGCAGTAATATCATTAGATTCCTATAACTAAGCTGTGCCATCTTCTGTCATCTTAAGTTTTGGGGTTTGGGTTTTTTTTTGTTTATTGTTTGTTTGTTTGTTTTTTCATTTTCAGTATGACCTATTGGGAACTTTCTCCATTGTTATTCCTCTTTCTAGGTTAGTTTAGGATAACTGAATATACTTACATGCTTTAGAATCCCTGATTTATTTTCAGCTGATCAACCTGACAGATCTCTTAGTAAAAGAATTTTACCTTGGAGCTCCATTTTTTTCCCATAATAAGCTCATTGTTTTGGCACTCTTAAACCATCATCTAGGAAAACGCTGACATCATCTAGCAACCAAGTTCCTAATTGAATATATTCTCCTTTCTCCTCCATGAAGAAAGAGCAACCCAGTTCTTCACAGATCCTAGATATGCTCTCTAGGTTTTTCTCAGAAGTTTTATTCATCCTTTAAAAATAGTAAAATCAGAATTATGTTCAATAACAAAGTCTCCTGTGTAACTGCTTCAAAGACAAAGTTCTCTTCCCAGTTAGCCATTTCAGGAACACATATAACTCTCTCTAGATCAATACTTGTTGATTGGATATAAAATTTGGAGTTTATTCACCATTTATTCAATACCTGTGGTATGATATTAAGCAAGAGTGATAAAAAGACAAGAGAAAAATTTCTGCTGTCAATGAACTCTTAGTCTGTAATGGAAACTTGACCAAAAAAAAAAAAAACCCTAACATGGCCAGTGCATTTTAAGATCATGACAGCAACCTGAAGACAGACCAAGAACTAAGCTGCTCAGTCTACAGACTATGGATTCCCTGAGGCATTTATTTCACACTATTATTAATCTACACCTTGTCAGAAGAGAAAGAAAATTATTAGTTTTAATAAGACCTCAATTAAGAAATACCCATTCTTAAAGAATGTATGCTGCAGCAATGGGTTAAAGCAACACAATTAGCTATGTCTTTGCAACTGGGATTTTTAAATCCTGGCTCTTATGAGGTGAAAATGGGCCATTAATTATATTTAGTTTTGGTTCATCTTCTTATATTACTCCATTCTGTCATGGGGCATATATCAATTAAAATGTATGTACGTTGTTTTTATGAACATATTAAGTGAAGATGACAATCACTAATGTAAAACCAAAACAACTAAGTTGTTCTGCTGTGTTTAGCTCTGGAGGTGGGCACTGTATGAGATTCTGCAGCTCAAGCAGTTCTGTTGATGGCTTCCTGTCCCTGGAAAAACCACTGAGGATGACTCTAATAGATGTTACATTTGCACATATGTTGTTGGTTGCCCCTTCCTTCACGCTTATTCTACCTTAGCTGACTTTGAACATCTGTCATAATTTGGTTAATAATAGTAAATACTCTTATGCAATATGTGATGCTACAAAGCACAAATAACTAAAAATTCATTATGCAGCTGAGATTGGGGAGATAGTCAAACAGTATCAGGGACCACCTCATTGTAGCCATCTTGGGCCAGATGAGGAGTTAAGAAAGCTGAGTCCTGACCTAATAATTCTCCTCCTTTACTGAAAATCTTATGGAAATTTCTTAACTTTTCTGCTTCAATCATTCATCTGAAAAGAACAGTTATATCTGTTTTGGTTACTTCAGAGTGATTATAAACAGTAAGTGAAGGGTTTTTTTAAAGCATGTTAAAAAGATTTTAGTCTCTCACAAGTCTGTACAAAAAACAGTTTCCTTAAGGTTTTATTGACCACAGCCTTGTTTTTAATTTCCTTAACTGAGATGGTTTTTCCATACCACCACACAATAATCGGTGCCTTTCAGGGAACAGGTTTGAAATTTCTATTACTAGTTCATAAGCCTGAAGTTGTCTTCTGAAACAGAAGTCATAATGCTTTTATCACCCATCAAAGGATATTAAGGCAGCAGTTAAGAATCTTCTCAACTGTGCATGATAATCAGGGAAATCTCAGAGATTTGGCTGCAAGTAGAGACCACAAACTGTTTCAGGAAACTTTTTTTTTTTTTTTTTTTTAAACATCTTTATTGGGGTATAATTGCTTTACAATGGTGTGTTAGTTTCTGCTTTATAACAAAGTGAATCAGCTATACATATACATATGTTCCCATATGTCTTCCCTCTTGCGTCTCCCTCCCTCCCATTCTCCCCATCCCACCCTTCCAGGCTGTCACAAAGCACCGAGCTAATATCCCTGTGCCTTGCGGCTGCTTCCCCCCAGCTATCTACCTTACTACGTTTGTTAGTGTGTATATGTCCATGACTCTCTCTCGCCCTGTCAAAACTCACCCCTCCCCCTCCCCATACCCTCAAGTCCGTTCTCCAGTAGGTCTGCGCCTTTATTCCTATCTTACCCCTAGGTTCTTCATGACATTTTTTTCCCTTAAATTCCATATATATGTGTTAGCATACGGTATTTGTCTTTTTCTTTCTGACTTACTTCACTCTGTATGACAGACTCTAGGTCTATCCATCTCATTACAAATAGCTCAATTTCATTTCTTTTTAAGGCTGAGTAATATTCCATTGTGTATATGTGCCACATCTTCTTTATCCATTCATCCGATGATGGGCGCTTAGGTTGTTTCCATGTCCTGGCTATTGTAAATAGAGCTGCAATGAACATTTTGGTACCTGACTCTTTTTGAATTTTGGTTTTCTCAGGGTATATGCCAAGTAGTGGGATTGCTGGGTCATATGGTAATTTCCAGGAAACTTTTTATGTTTCTTCTTTCTTGTCAACAGGTGGTTGTACTTTTTCCTTTATTACTAAAGCATTTCCTGACTAATAGCTATATTACCATCAAGTGGTAAAATAATCATCTTCTACCATTATTCAATGCCCGCGGATGTGCTTTCTGTTGTTGACTCATTGCAAATTAACTCAATGGTGCTGAGATTAATCACCCAGACCTCTTTAACTCTATTTAGAAAAATAGGGATTCCTTGGGTTTCTGTCATTGGCACCATGAGGAACCCAACATAACCTTTACATCATTTATAGTTCTCTGTAATTGCCTTAATAGTTCTAATTAGTATACTGGATTTTGTTTTCTAGAGCTTGCATATTTTTAATGGTTTGCTCTCTTGTTAAACGGTCTAAATGACTTTCCATCAAGACCAACTGCCAACAGAGGCAGACTGCATATCAATAAAAAGACTTCTAATCTCAGAATTTTTTTTCCCCATGATTTTAAGTCCAAATATTTAGTGTTGAGCTTTCACCAATTACAAGCAAATAAGCTGCATTAGTAGTGAAATCTCAGATCTCTTAAGAACATACTTTGTATGATTTTAAGATTAAATATTTAGAAGTGAACTTTCAGCAATCTAAGGTAAGTGTGCTCTGTTAAAAATTAAAATGTCTAATGTTCATTCAAGAGATATTTTCCAAATACAGTCAAAATATTAAATAATAATAATATACATAAAAGCACTTCAAAGTGCTTTCATAAGCATTATTCATACTAATCAATCTTAAATGTTTCAATAAATGGTGGAATATACATCCTTTAAAGATTCTTATGTAGAGATAAATATTCTCTTTATGTTTATTTTTAATGAACATTTTTACAGTTCTTTACAAACTGGGTAAAATGTGGTGGGAATTCTGATGATTTACTTAAAGGAAATCATTTGATTCCGTATGTTGCTACAGAAAAATAACAATCAAAAAGATCATGGAAGATATTCAATGGGAAGGAATCATACCATCTATCAAGATATGATATATGGTTACTTTATTTTTAAAAAAAAGATAAATCAAAAGCTGCTCTCCATAGATCAGATATCTTGGGAAATAGTAAAGTAAAGGAAGAGAACCCAGAAGTGTTTATACATTAAAAACTCAACACACTCAACTGACAAATGTTTCTGGAGTGTTCATTAGGTGCCACACTGTTTTAGATCGTGGAGATACATCAGTGAACAAAAAATAATCTCTAATAGATTGCAAATTATATCCTAGTGGAAGAGACAGCAATAAACAAATACATACGTATAAAATAAAGCTTGAGGTAGTCCTATGTTCATGAACAAGAGGAAGATACAGGGCTGCAGAGAGGAGACACTCTTTTAGAAAGGCCACCCAGAAAAGACCCAAGAAAATAAGAGATGAAAAGACATCTGACTGAAGTAAGGGAGAGAGACATGTGGATACCTGAGGTCAGTGCATTCTGGGACAAGGAAACTAGTGCCAATGCCCTCACAGCAGAGTGTTCAGCAGAGTCAAGGAACAGAATTGAGGTACCTGTCACTAGAATACAATGCAAAATCCCTCTTTTATTAGAGTTCATGTTATAATGACTGTTAGATTTCCACACCCCGGTTTGAAATGCCTCGTGCCCAATACGATGCAAAAAGAGAAAAAGCTTTCAACAAAATGCATAAACACTGAGTAAAAATCAATATGATCAATATGTGGACTACACTTATGTTAAGGGAAAAAAAACACAACTGTGATTTATAAAACAAAAACAAAAGCACTGTCGATTTTTTCAGATGTCCTAGAAAGTTATTTAATTATATTTTCTCTGTCAAATTAAAAATCTAATTTACATTCCATATGAAAGTGAAAAAAATGCTTACAAATCCAATTACTCCTTGTGGGGAATTAGAATACAGACCACACAATCTGATAAAACTGGACTTTCATTCTTAAACTCCCTTAGGCATTATTAATAAAGATGTTCTCTTTTGAGGTATGTGTTTTATAATAACAGATAAAAGGCCCTCACCATATATTTTTGTCATTGGAATTTCCATAATCCTGGATTTTATGAAATTAAACCACTTTTATTTTGCTTTTTTAATATTTTAGTTTACATAAGTGTTTGCTATTTCTATAATAATTTATACAAATTTATTCTGGCATGGGGGATGGGTAGATAGATAACTGCTAGATGGATTAAAGTATGTATGCATGAATTTTATGAATATATTAATTGGGAATGATAATTACTTATTCAAAACCAAAATAATTAAGATATTTTTATGTTTTCTGCTCTGGAGGTTAGTTTTTTATGAGATTTTCTCTGTCATATAATCTAAACTATATTTATCCGTAAAGTGAGAAGAAAACAAACAAACAAAAATCTACTACTTAAGAGTAGAGCATAGATATTATGTAATTCTGACTCTGCCACTTACTAGCTGTGTGACTTAAGCAAGTTACTCAACTTCCCTGAGGCTTAGCATTCTCTTCTGTAAAACCAAAATAATAATTTCTTATTGTTTTAATCATACACTATCAAAATCCATGGCACAGTACCAGGGATTTAATAAGATGCTTAAAGATTAGCACCTATTTTATAAGTAGTAGTAGGTTTTTATTATCATCATTATTATTACTAATCAATTATGTCTCACTTTGTTGGTAGCAGTACAAACAGTCTATGTCCCAGGTGAAACTGTAATATGTACTTGACCCTGCCAGGATCTACTGGCTACTTTATAGAAAGACTTGCTCAATCTTGTACTCTTAACTTACCATATGGCAGATGGCAATCTGTGATAACATGACTCCTGGGAGTTATGCTATGTTGCTACATCATTGACAGTGAAAAACAATGGCCAATACCTGCAGAATTATAAGCTCAGTGAAGGAAAATATGGAAAAGGTTATTCTCACAACATTTTGGTATAAGGATTCTATTATGACATAAAGGAAATTTTACTTACTTAATGCCCCTGTCCAGCCAATGTTAGCTGTATACTTTTATGACCCACCTTTGAGAAAATCACATTAACAAAATACATAATTATAAATTATATAACACTTCTTAAAGAACACTTATTAATCAAAATAGCATTAAAAACAATAATACATATATGCACAAAGCCCAGGATAGACATAGGAATTAAATATATGTTAAAGGTGGCATCTCAAATCCATGGGGGGAAAGAGGCTGTCCAAAGAAAGTTTCTGAGCCAACTTGGTAACTGTCTAGAATAAAATGAAGTTGGTTCAGTACTTCACAGAGAAAAACAGGATAAATTTCCTACTTTTCAGGAAGCAGCCCATACATTTAGTGTAACACTCTGCTTTCCCAGAGTCCCCAGGGCCATCAACATGGGGTCAAGACACAGCATATTCTGAATAAGATCACCCCCAATCCATTCAAGATCAAGAGACTAAAACAACACCTACTAGGACTTCTAACTCCTTAACCAGAAACTCACTCTCCAATTTAAACTCTTAAGTCCTGAAGAGGATCTCTGCCTTAAATACACTCAGGGACTTCTTCATTAGGCCCTTTATCCCTGTGTATGGCCATCACCACACTCTTAGAACAGCTACACTCTAATCACAAGAAGAACACCTACATTATCTTTTCTGTCTCATTTTCCCAAGCCATCGGATTGCTGAAATTTTTCCACTCTACCCTCTGAAATTCATGGTTCCATTATCAGCAAAATCATCTTCCCTTCACCTTCTTGAAATATGGCTCTCCCCTGTGGACACTACTTTCCCTGAAGCTCTTTCAAGTGGCAGCTGTTTATTCACCCCTAACCCCAGTGTCACTGAGCTGTAAATGAGGTAGATGTCAGCCTTGGTCCTCATTGCTGCTTTCAGACCATTCTCTCCCTAAAAAAAAAAAAAAAAACAGCTTTGAATAGATTGTCACCAGATTATGTCACTAAGTATTCCCTATTTTTGCTGACATATCAAATGTTCTGGACCATTTTCCCTAATTTCTCAAAAATTTCAGCCCCTGAGTCACTGTCTCGCTCTCCACATACTACTCTTTCCTTCTTTTACAACGATTCAATAAACATGCTATAGTAGTTTGCTAGGACTGCCATAACAAAATACAAGAACTGGGTAGCTTAGTAAGTAGAAATTTATTTTCTCACAGTTCTGGAGGCTGAAAGTCCAAGATCAAGATGCTTACAGATTGATTTCCTCTGAGACCTCTCTCTTGGCTTACAGATGGTCGCCCTCTTGCTGCCCCTTTCACATGTTTTTTCCTCTATGCACAAACTCTCTGATGTCTATGTCCTAATCTCCTCTTTTTATAAGGACACCAGTCAGATTTGATTAGCGCCCACCCTTTTGACCTCATTTTAACTTAATTATCTCTTTAAAGAACCTACATCCAAGTTTAGTCACATTCTGAGGTTCTAAGTGTTAAGGCTTCAATATATGAATTTTGGGGAAACACAGTTCAGCCCATAACACAGGTGGATGATCCATTTTATACTCTGTCTTTTCTTTTCCTTGTTTTCACCTCTTTTAATGATCCTGTCATTAAACATATATTCTTTAAATATATATGTCAAATTATGCCATTTACCCTATCTGAGCCACCCACTCTCAAGATTACACAGAAGCTTTATTATAGCTGCAACTCTTTTATTATCTCAATTTATTGCTTCCCATCCTCTGGTGAGTCCTCTTTCCAGCCTAATTCTAAAATATCTTCGTCTCAGTAATTCTTCAACCCCAGTAAAAAGGATACTATTACCTTTGCCCTGCCTTTCGATGTCCCGATTCCACTCTTCAGCCTGCTCCAATTATTCAGTGCCTCTACCCCTTCTCCCAGTTCATTGAACTAATTTGGAAATGTCATAACCCTGGTTAAATCCAACTCTCACCATTCTGTACCTACATTCTTAAAGCTGAACAAAACTAGTCTAACTTTAAATCCATGACCATGAACCTCAAGTGGGCCCTTAGTGCTACCAGCACACTTATGGTTCTTGTATATTCACTCCCCCACACTCCAAGATGACCATAACACCTATTCTCTCTTCCAAACCTCCAACATTTCCTCACTCTTAAAGCCCTTGCTACTTACTTCACTGAGATAATTAAAGATTCAAAAGATCCGGCACCATGATATCTATGTACCTGTGTCCATCTAGACCCAGGTAGAGTCTGTCTGCCTTCCAACTGGCATAGATAAACCATCTATCTTTATAATCTAAAGCCAGTCCCCCTACTTGTACACTAGGTCCCGCCTCTCTCACCTAAGTGAGGACATTAGTTACCATTTTCTGCCACTATCTCTTTTATCATCAAACTCTTGTTCCCTTCTGTACAATCTCCATCAGCATATACACAAGCTATTATTTATCCCAAATTAAAACAATAATTTTTTAAACTTTCTCTCAGCCTCACTTTCTCCACCAGCTACCATCTCATTTCTTTCCCCCTTCTTAACAAAATGCCTTGAGATTTCTCTAAACTGTCATTAATTTCTCTCTCCCCATCTCTTTTAAACCTACTCAGATCAGGTTTTCATCCCAACCACTTTATCAAAACTGCTCTCAACAAGGTCACCAAAGATTTCCACACTGCTAAACCTTGTGGTCAATTCTCAGTCTTCATCTTCCTTGATGACTACTATCAGCAACATTTGACACATTATCTTTATTGGGGTTCATGGATACTATACGTCTTGTTTTCTTCCAAACTTAATGGTCATTCCTTGTCAACTTCTTTTGCTAATTCTTTCCCTTCTTCTCAAAATAGTAATAATGAAGTGCCCAGGTTAGAGTCCTTGGTCTTCTTCTCTCTATGCTTATTCACTTGTCTCATCATCCAATCTCATTGTGCTTATTCAACGTCACCACTCAGATGCCTGTTAAAAAACTAAAACAAACAAGTCTATACTGAACTTGAACAGATATTATATCTGTGCCCCACCACACAAAAATTTCTCCACCCATATTATTTTCATTTAGATTGATGATAACTCCAATCTTCCAAGGTCAGGAAAGTCATTAAGTCATCCTTATATCCTCTTTTTCTTGTCCTTGTATCCGATCCATGAGGAAATTCTTCTGGCAAATCCAACAGACTGTATCAATGTGACCACACTTCACCATCTCCGCTGTTCCTACCCTATTCTCAGGCTTCATCATATCTTTCTCGGAATATTGCAGTAGATTTCTAACTGGTCTGTTTCTTTCCACCCCTGCTTTCCTGTAATCTGTTCTCAACACAGCAGTCAAAGTTACTGTTTTAAAACATGTCATGTTTGTCACTCCTCCACTCAAAACTCAGCAATGATCCCTCATTTCACTTAAAATAAAATCTAAAGTCTTTATAAGGGTCTAGAGAGCTTTAGATGATCTGATCCCTGTTGTGTCTCTGGTTTCCTTTCCAACTATTCTCCTCATTCATTGTACTCCAGTCTTATGGCTTCTTGCTCTTTCTCAGGCATGCTCTTAACTTAGGGTCTCAACCTAGAATGTTCTTCTCCCAGAGATTTGCATGAAAGTCACTCACTTCCTTCCTGGCTTTACTCAGATGTTACCTTTTCAATGAGGTCTGCAACAATCACCTTATTTAAAATTGCAACTTATGCCTGCCACTTGGTATTCCAGTTCCCCTTAACAAACTTTATCTTAATTTTAATAGCATTCATCACTTTCTGGCATACTATATAATTTATGTATTATGTTGTTTTGGGAGTTTTTTGTTTTGTTTTGTTTTGTTTTAATCTATCTCCTTCCCCTAGAGTGTAAACTCCACAATGGTAAGGATATTTGTCTTGATCAGTGATACATCCCAAGTACTTAAAATAGTTCCTAGTACATGAGAGACACTCAACAAATGTGTTCAATGAATGAATGAACAAATCAAACAAAAATTTAAATGTTAAAAAGATGAAATTATCAAATGCTGGAAGAAAATTGTATGTTGGGTGGGGGGTTGGTGGGTAGGTGGGGTGTATAGAAAAGCTCTTTTTATTGTATCTCAAAACCTTAGATCCATAAAAAGATAAGTAAGTTGAATAAATGAAAAATTAAAAAAATATTTTGCCGAACAAGACAACTTAAGCTAAGACAATTCTCAAATCACTAGAAACAACATTTATCTGTGATTTTCATATCACAAATAAAGGTTAATCCTTGTAATATATAAAGAGCTCCTAGAAATTGATAAAAAGAAAATCTAACCACCCAACAGAAAAATAGGTAAAGGCTAGGAACACACAATTCACACATAAATGGAAATAATAATGGCTTTTAACTATATGAAAAGATGCCCAACTGCTCTCATAATACAAATTAAAACTACTCTGGGATACTGTATTTACCCATCAGACTGATAAAATCCAAAAGCATTTTATGGACGAGCTCACAAATTGCTGCTGAAAGTATAAACTGGTATAAATTCTTTGGAAGGCAATTTACCAATATCTGACAAAATCACAAGTGAATAGACCTTCTGACCTAATAATTCCGTTTCTAGGAATTTATTCTATATGAACCTATTTGCATGTGTATGACATGAGGTCTGCAAAAGGTTTATTCGTTGCAATACAGCATGCCCTAGTATAATGCTAAAAACAAGACAAATGTTCATCAGTAAGACTTTGGTTAAATAAATGATGATCTCTCCATCAAATGAAATACTATTCAATTGTATAACAGAATGTGGCACTCTATATTTCGATGGTGAAAACTCCAAGATATAATATCAAGTGAATACTGCAACAAGCAGAACAATGGTATCTTGTGTTTAAAAAACAGAGTAATAAGAAGATACATAAACATCGGCATTTGCTTACATGTATAAAAACAAACAGTAGAAGGATATATAAGAAATTAATCAAAGTAGTTGGAGTAAGGAGGTAGGGACTGAGAAAAAGAGAGGAAAAGGTAAGACTAAGACTTTTCATAGTGTATCTTTCTGCATTTTGTACATTATTTTTGAACTATGATATTGTATTATCTATCCTAACAACCACATGTTAAAAAATAGTTGCAGAAAAATCTCCTAAGAAAATCATATCAGTACTACATCATTGAAACGCCAACTAACTTCATTTTATAAGCACCTTGACTAAACACTTTATGTATACCAAATATGAAAACAGAGAAAAAGAACATTTCTTCATTTTGACTCCAGGAAGGCTGTGGTGAGGGAGGAGCAGGGATTGGTAAAGAATTCATTACTGTTATTTATTGCATACTGAAGGCCTGCAAACATGTCAGGAATCCAAATAAAACAAGGCAAGAAACAGTATTAGCATCAAAGACAACCACTGGCAGTGAGAAGTACCACTTGCAGAATGAATAAACAGGTGTATAGCCACTTGAAGTTTAATCTCCACATACTAGGAACGAACAGATAAATAAAAGAGAAGCCTTCCCACTGAGACCAAGAAAAATTGGACCACCGAGCAGTAACTCAGCACTGTTGTTGAAATAACAATCAAGATAGTGGGTAATGAAAACAGGAAGAAAACATAGAAACCGGAGGCAATCCTCCTTATATTTAGCATCTATTAGTTCCTTTCTATGTACAGTTCAAGGCCCTCAGATGAAGAGAGACCTCCATGTCAATGCTCCCACCTATGGGTCCAAAAGTAGTGAGTACCGCTTTTGGTACTTTGAAAGATCAAAGGATTTTGAAAGATCAAAGGAGTGTAACCAAATGAACTAAAAGTAAAATTGAAGACATATGTAAGAATGAATGGAATTGGGAGTATTCTGCCTAAAGAAAAGAAGGGTAAGAGAAAAGGGGAGTAGAATCAGCATCAACAAGAACACATTTGATTACCAACCATTTCAGACATTGGGAATCAGAGAATAAAAATAAAACACAAATACTCCCTTCAGGGAGCTTAGGAGATAGGACATACACATTAAAACCAAGTTTATAAACTTGTTGCTTGAGAGTCAATCCAGCACAGAAATATATTTTATTATAGAATGCTATGTCAGTACTAAAAATGTTAGGCAATTTCATATAAAAATCTGGATTTTCAGCTTCTTTTCAAAAACTGGGGCACAGAGGATTGCCAAGTGTTGAAAGAAGGAACTGTTTCAGGTACACTTCAGGGATGCATTTTACACTGAGAAAAGAGGGAGCACCATGTGAGAGAAACCACCAGGGGCTTGGGGCCTACAAAGCTTAGAACAAGATGGAGTACAGTGTTGAAGCATATAGGAGTCAGCTTGGGATGCCATAACAAAATACCATGGGCTGGGTGGCTTAAACAACAGAAATTTATTTTCTTAAAATTCTGGAGGCTAGAAGTCTGAGATCAGGGTGCCATCATGGTCAGGTTCTGGTGAAAGCTCTTTTCCTGGCTTGTAGATGGCCCCCTTCTTGCTGAGAACCCACAAGGGGGAGAGACAGCTATCTCTTTTCTCTCTCCCTCTTCTTATAAAGCCATTAATCCCACCATGAGAGCCCCACGACCCTCATGACCAAATCAAAGCCTATTTACCTCCCAGAGTCCTCATCTCCAACTACCATTACATGTGGGGTAGGGGTAAGGTTTCGACATACGAATCTGTGGTGGGGGGGGAACAAACATTCTGTCCATACAAGGGGCCAAAGTAAACCATTTTCTGGATAAGAAACGCATGTTAATGGAAGCCTGGTTGGAAGAGATATGATTTTTCAATTATCTCTTTTCACTCTTTTGTACTTTAAATTCAGTGTACTTAAAAATCTTTCTCCACTCAAAACCTCACTCTCTAACTTACAAATATTACATCCCCAAAATCTCATCTTAAAATCCTTCTAGAAAAGGTAATGTATATTCCATTCCATACCAATTACAGACATAAAACCATGAGGTCAATTTCACAAAGAACATAAGACAATTTGTCTTGCTAATTTACGTTTACCTTTCATGAAAAAATAAATATTTTTAGTGAGCAGAGATTTAGAATCTGGTCAATAATTTGATATACAAAGTTAATTAATTAATTTAGTGATGGTAAATTCACTCAAATGAGGTCACAAGTTTTACTTTAAAATTAATTACCCGTACACCTTCTTTAACAATACGGAAGCATTTCATTTATTTTTCAAAACAGCTGTTAAGTACTTAATTTTTTTAAACATGCTGCTAAAAACCTTCTTTTGCCCATAAATTCACCATATTTACATTGCTATTATTCCCCACTTCAGTGCCTTCTTTTGAAAGCAGGTGGCTTGTATTTCATAATTAGCAAATACTAAAATAGATCCTCAAAATGCAACTTTGTCAAGCTCCTAAAAGAAAGAATTTATATCAGAATATGGTCCAATCCATATTGGTGATAGCACTGATAAAAGTCAGCTCTATACAGAGGTGTTGCTCTCTCATAGCTTTGCATACCCAACTCTCCCTTCACAGGTCCTTAATGTCCTCATCCCTAAAGCTGGGTCTGGAACCAGGGTTAGCTCTGAAAATGCAGGAGAACAATTTGTCTTTCCTATGTTAGCCCAAAGGAGACCTCATAATCTACGTGAACCACTCTGTAGATTTGAGAGCCACTTATCTGCCATAGCTCTACCACTTACTAGCTCTTTGGTCACTTACTCTCTCTGAACATCACTTCCTTAATCTTCAAAAGTGACACAATAATAACGCCTGTTGCCTAGAATTATTATAAATTAAATTCTTAGTACAGTGTCCTACAAAAAGAAAGCACTTAATGCAGGCCAAAGAAGAGACAGATTACATGAATTTACTCTCTCTCCTTCCTGAAACCATATCATAATAGAATTGTTTTCTTTTGTTTTGTTTTAAGACACAAAGCCACAAGGACAAAGAGAACAGAAGAACAGAGAAAGGTAAGAAAAGTTTAGAAGTCAGAAAAGCAAATGATAACTGACTAATGGTAACTGACAGCAGACCCGGGAAGGTAAAATGCAAAGCAGGTAATGAGGGAAGTGAGAAGCAACCCCATTTAACACATACAACTGTGCCCCCCACACCCCACCCCTGCCTAAGGTATAGGTGAAAATAAAGCCAAAATACGAAGATTGATGAAAAGTCTTTCTAAGAACCAGTTATCCCACCATTATAAAACCAGATAACCTGTGTGATAGTTTCTCCCCAGAAGACATTTACATCCTTAATGCTGAGACTTCAGGCTTCTTACCCTTGTACTTCACAAAAGTGGAAAGCCAGGCCTATAAATAACCTGTCAAGAGACTGGAAGAGCTTTCTCAGAAGAATCTGACCTCTACCTTGAAAGATAGGGACGAAAACAAACAAAAATGGAAAAGGCTTCTCAGAAGAAACAGAAACTATGCAGGAAGAAGAAATTTTCAAGATATTACTAAGACCCTCAGTAATATAATAAAAAATAATGCATCTGTGAAAAAGAGAACAGAACTCTATAAAAAAAAAAAAAAAGGAGCATCAGGAAACAAAAGAGAGCTTTCCGGTCTCCTCTCTAGACAATAAACACAGTAGTTAAAGCATGAGTACACCCCTTGATAAAGATTTCCTAAATCAGCAATGCTACATGAGTGTTTTGGGCTCTGACATCTAGGTTTCACATCCTTTCTTTATATGCATCCTCCCTAACTCCCTGTTCTGATTTAGATATCCCCTATCTGTGCATTCAACATGCCCTGTGCATACATCTTTCACAGCACATACACAATATACCTTAATTTCTGTTTGTTTGTCTATCTTCCATAGGAGGGTGTGAAGTTTCTCCAGGGAAGGGACTGGATATCACCAACGCATAGCATAGTCTCTGGCATATTAGTAGGTGCTCAATAAATTTTTTGAGTGGATAAATAACTGGATGGGAGAACTGCTGTCACACCAGGTTGGTATGTCCCCAGGACTGATCATTCCAAAAGCCCATTATCAGTTTTGCTAGACTCCCACACTAAACTCAGACATGCCACTTAACAGAGAGAAAGAACCAGAAAAGTGTTTGAGTAGAGGAAGAAGGGATGAATGGGATCCTCCCTTCAGTAAAGAATGCCAATTTGAACAGATAATATCTAATTATATACAAAAAAAAACCCCAACTCTATGGAGCACCTATAGAATTATGCTTCCAGTTGCAAAGGCAACTACTCTATTACTATAGTTAAACTCCAAATAATCCATTTAACAGTGGTCATATTTGAAGTTATTTTCTTCTTTTTGCTTCTGCCTTTTCTGATGTGTTTTACAGTGCAAAGGTATTACTTGGATAATAAAAACTAATTGTACATGAATAAAATATATAAAATAATATGAACTCAAATCAATGCTGAAATATATTTAAAAATTCTCACCTGTTTATGAAATGTACTTTGAACCAACAATGCATAGGATTCACTACATTTGCCCTGGCTCCTCTCAGATCTACAGAACAAATATCTATGCAAGTGAGACCCAGACATGCATATTTCTTACAAGCTACACAGATGGTTCTGATGCTCAGGCGGGTCTGAGAGTCATTTATAGAACATATGAAGGCTCATTAGAGATGTATGATCTTAAGCCAAGAACTAGGACTCCACCAAGTAACTGCATTCAGTGACTTCACTCATAACTTGTAAGTGGCAAAGTAATCATTAGTTGAGTAAGAAGAGGGGTGGAAGGAGATACATAAAGAATAGGATTTCTTGGGGTGACTACTGAGCACCGTTTAATCCAGATCCAAAGTATCTATTAAGTGAAGACAATGGGTAAGATAGGATTTATCAGGCTTATTTCAAGTTTATCTTGCTCTTCTATATTTCTAACTGCTAAGCAGTAATTTCTTAGAGGATTACCTCCATTAAAAACCCATCCTCGGGGCTTCCCTGGTGGCGCAGTGGTTAAGTCTGCCTGCCGATGCAGGGGACGCGGGTTCATTTCCCGGTCTGGGAAGATCCCACATGCCGCGGAGCGGCTGGGCCCGTGAGCCAGGGTCGCTGAGCCTGCGCGTCTGGAGCCTATGCTCCGCAACAGGAGAGGCCACGGCAGTAAGAGGCCCGCGTACTGCAAAAAAACCCAAAAAAACAAACAAACAAAAATCCTCATCCTTTTTGCTAGCAATTCTTTCCAGAGTATATAAAAACCTATTTCAGTTTTTAAGAAGCTAATCAAATGGATATTCGAGTTCATTTGCTTGGTGTCCTTTGCTAAGAGTTGACACTCAAATAAGGGCTTATAGCACATGCATTTGAGCTACTAACCATGTCTGCTAACCATTTATCTTCCTTTGTTTTTTCTAAACTGAAAAGCTAAAATTCTGTTAGCCTGTCACTTTATTTTTATTCACTATATTACATTCAAATATCATCACTATTATATTAATGTAATAGATGATCTCTGTAATTGAATGTGAATACTATCACTTTGTACCCTTCTAGAGTTATTAATTTCCGTGTATTCATTGTATTTTCAAATATGGCTGCACAGTAAATAATACAACATAAAGAGGCTTTAACCTATTCCCAAAGTGTATGTATGACAAGGATATAAAGCCAGTGGTGTATTAATTTAAAAGATAGATCAACCTTATCTTGTAAAAAGAAGATAAAGGGTAGTTCTGTCATTAAAGACAACCATGCTTGAGGCTGTAAACCATACTTGAGAATATAAAGACAAGCCTGGAAACATGTGTTATATTTTGCTTCCTGTCCTTGAAGAAAGTCAACTCAATGGACATTTTAAAAACAAACAAAAAAAACAGATTCAATCATTCAGGTATTTCCTCATGTTGACTAGGCTGAGAAAGCATAAATTCAACAATAAAAACAACAATAATTATAGTATCATTTTATAGCACTTTACAGAGAGCTTTAATATACATGAAGGTGAAAATTAATTGAATTCTTAAGCATGGCCATTACGCTATCCAGATATCCTAAGGCATATAAGTGGAAAACCTAATGGTATTCATCTGAAGAGTAACACAGTAGTACCTCAAACCAGCAAGAAAATTCAGAGTGAAAATTAACTATCTGCAGAGCCATGTAGGGAAGATAATTTGAATAATACAAGAATTATCCTCAAGTTTTTGAGAAAGGGACTCAGCATTATCTGCCAACCGTAGACAAACCTGGGTTAAAGGACTACCAAGTAGATTTTGAGCTCTTTGTACTGATGCTGGTCTGCACCCTCTGGAGTTTCCCCTGGTGAAATCTGAAACTGACCCTGCCACATGGAGGACAAAGAGAGACTGAAGAGAGGCAGACCACTGCAGATTGGTAGGCAGCAGGTTAAAAGGCAAGGGAACTTATGTAAGTGGCTCGTGTTGGGCAGCCGCAAGGTGAGTAGATCTCCACACCTGCCAGGCAGAATCTTAAGGTTTATATAGAGACTTTAATGGGGTTCAGTCACATACACAGTCCAGATGGTCTCAACAATACTTTACTCTCTTAAGGCTTCATCCATGAAATGGCTCCGGCTATGGGAATGGTGGGCAAAATATACATTTCAAGGACAGGGGAGGGGTGAGGAGCCTCCAATTGCCCGAATCCAGCTTACAGGTCAACAGGCGGTCACATCCTTTCAATGACCTCCTCCAACACTCCATCCCTCGTAACCGGCTCTTATAGGTTCACACACACCCCTCTTCTGTAACGTGCCCTGAGTGGTCAGCAAAGGGTTTCACCAGCAGGGAGGTGGCTCATTGGGTGGCTCTCTGGCTGCATTGGAGGCAGATTCCACAGTAGCCACTTGGGCACATGCAAGAGAAAACACAGAAAAAGGTAATGTTTCTCGAAATAAGTAACAGTTTTTTCCACCAAGAGGCCCATGATCTGAACCTGATTTATTAAGTCCCATAGGCTGCAGGTCAGATCCCTCATAACATTCACTTGTGTATTCATGTGATTTAATAAAGATGATGCCTTATCAGACTCATCAAGTATGAACACACAACATTCTATTTGGATAATGGCACAGGTGCTTCCTTTTGAGACTGTAATAATGTCCAAGGCCATCCAATTTAGGAGGACAGCATTTCTCATTAGAAATATTTCACTGTTCAGTAAAGACGGGCTTTGTCAGCTATCATTTAAGGCTTGCTGGGTGAATTCAGTAAGGGTTTCTATGTGTGCTATAATATCCTCCTGGCCAACAAACGGAACAAAGACGGCAGCCAAGTGATTGTACCAGTGGAAAACAGAATATGCCCATCTGGCCTTGAGGAGAGGGGGTTTGACAATTTTTGTTACTTTGGGGTGGATTCTCCCCTGTGCCCAGGGAAGACCTAGATAGAGCACAGTGGCCCAACCACCCAGGTGAAAGCCATGGCCAAAGATTTGCGCCACACAGCCACTGGGTTCCATTCGGATTCCCCAACAAATACCTGGCTGTCACTACCAATGATCGCCAAACCAGTCACTATCCTTTCATGTGACAGCATGACTACACAGTTCTGGTGAGATCCATTCCATATTCCTGGTACAATTGGGTTGGTTCTGTTTAGAGTGATTCATCTGTTCCCAACATAGGGGTGCCTGGGTTCAAATGTCCATGACCCAGGGTGAGCCACATGAACCCATCCCAAATCTGAGTGTAACCACCCACAGCTCTGGTGGTGGTAGTTTTAGGACCCTTCTGGTCAGCAGAGTGATGGGCTGCCTGTGTAGTCCGATTGACAGAAAAAGAATACCCATGCCAAGTGTTACTGATATTCAAGCCACAAGTCAGGTCTCTGGATGAAGTATTGGTTGATACTTGATTGGTTGATCAAGTATTGCCAGATGAATTAAGAGTACTAGTCCTAACTTTTTCTACCTTAATATACTGCTTTAGGGCCTTCTAATTCTCTGCCTGGAGTGGCAATGCCCACTATGGTAATCCTGATGAGCTAAAGAAGGGCAGCTTCCCACAATACCCAACAGTTGGATTGATTCCTTTGTCAGGCATACTAGTGGGCCCACTGTAAAAAGGTATTTCCATTAGGTGTCCATCCTGTGGCCAGACAACAGAGTAGCAGCAGAAGCCTAAGGCCAAAATGACAGATTTAGTAGAAACTTGTATGGGAAGATCTTCCCCTTTTAAGATTTACACTTGTGGACTAATCCTTAGATGTTAATGTGACTGCAGCTTTAAGAATTTGACCTGGTTGTACATACCATGCCTGTTGGCCAGAGGAGGCAGCCCCATCAGGCATGAGGAGATGGGCTTGGTGTGGGGTGTGCCAGATCGGGACTCTCATTTTTCCCCCTCTTTCAATGGTACATGTTCCATTCCAGGTATAGTATGTTTCAATAGGTCCAGCTTGCAGCAAGACAATAGGATCCCAGTGGAGATTGCGTAGCTACTCCTCACCCAGAGGTATGAAGTTATTCACACATCCCAGTGGAACTTCCCATTGCCAAGGATAATGTCTTTCCCAGGTATGATGGAGCTTTGTACTCTCAGCAGCACAGCACAAAAACCACAAGAGAACCAAGGCAATAATTGTCTTCAAGACTTCCAAACCTTTATGGCATTGGGTATTTGGCAAGGATTCCCAATCTGGCATATGGGGCAATATGCCCTATAAGTTGATCATTCAAATGTATTAAAGCCTGGGATAGTACTTTAGTCCACCAGACCAAGGCAGTTTTACCTATTAGTAATTTAATTTGCTGGTTTACTATTTCATTTTTCCTTTCTACTAACATAGCAGCTTGCAGGTTATAGGAGAGGTGGAACTTCCATTCAGTGTCATAGTCTTCTGCCTAGTCCTGCATATCATAACCTTTGAAATGTGACTATTCCACGGGAGTATCCATATGGTACTCAGCTTCTCTGATCCCCTAATGGTTGCAGCCTGGTTTGCATGGTGACAGGGGAAAACTTGAGTTAGGCCAGATGTAGTGTCCACACAAACCAGGGCATATTTAGAACCCTCAGTCAGAGGAAGGAGGCCAATATAATCAAAATTTGTCAATCCCTCACTATTTGGGAACTCCAGTGAATGGCCCCAAACTCTTTGGTAGTTGCCTTGGTTATTGTTTAGAACACACAGGACATACTGTTAGTACATGAAACAAGCCACTGTATTTCAAAGGCAATTGGGCATCCTTGAAAATATAACATCACACCCCGGCACTAGAGTGGCCACTCTTTCTATGCATCCAACCTGCTGTATCGGCTGAAGGGTCAGTTGTTAGGGATTATACCAGAGCAAGGGCATCAGCTTCCTGATTGCCAAGGGGGTGTCAGTGCCTTATGAGACAGGATGTGGAAGACAGTGAGGACTACTTCAGGCTCTTGCAGGCAAACCCAAATGCTCTCCATACATCCTGACCCCACAAGGGCTTATTCACAATCATCCACCCCTTGGCTTCCCATTGTCCAAGCCATAGACAGGGGTTGGCATACAGGGTGCTCCCCTGATGCAAACAGGCATGCCATTAAGTCAACGTGGGAGTTTAAGCCATGGCAGAGATGGGTCAATGGAACATATTCTCAACCTATCTCTTGAGAGAAAGGGAAGTTCTTACTATGATATGTTGTTCCTTCATAGGAGGCTCTGCCTGGAGGAGTGCTGTGTACACTGCTAGGAGTGTTGCTCTATGGGGGGGTCTATCAGGTTTCTGTCCCCTTCTAGAGCTGAAACCAAAACCTAGGGGTACCCTTTTCTGTTGTTATTGCCACAGTGCCCAACCCATACCTTCCTAAGTCACAGATACATCTAACAACTCAAATGGTAGCCCTGTTTGGAAGATGCCCAGAACTTTTATCTGTTTTATTAGTATTTTTGCCTTCTCAAAGGTGACTTGTTGCTCTGATCCCCAGTTCCACATGTGCCCTTTCTTTAGCAGGCAGTATAAGGGATGGAGGCAGTCAGCACAGGAGGGAGTAAAAGTCTTCCAAACCTCCCACATCTACAAAGGCTTGCATTGCATGCTCTTAGGGATTGGATAGGCTTGCATCTTGTCAATCAGAGCTTCTGGGACAATGCACATCTTACCTGACCATATGACTCCCAAAAACTTTATGGTAGTGTCTGGGCCTTTACTTTTTTGAGGGTTCACCACCTATCCTCTAGGTTGAGCCCTCCTACCTTTGCAAATGGCACGCTAAGTTCTCCAACTTCTTATCCTGCTCTCCCATCTTGACTGCCGGCCCCAAAGCTAGCAGAGTAGTGGACAACCACACATCCTTCTCTAACCGCAGCTCTTCTTCCTGCTTTCTAACTCAAGCTTCAGCCTCTAGTTGGGCTTCAGTGGCCAGCAACCTGTCCACAGTAGAGGTCAGCCCCCTGCACGGCCATTCGCTCCCCTTTTTTGCCACAGTAGCTGTACATTCTGTACACACACACAGTCCACAATCATCTAACATATGGGCCACCCCTTCCCATACAGAGGTCAATGGCGAACTCTGGATTTCCCCTCGGGATGTCTCTTTTTTATGGCTCATTTCTTTGGTCTCCTGGTTGGCTCACCAACTGTTGGTTCCTAAACCTGGGAGCTACCCTGGTGGAACCTGAAACTAGCTTCCTACACAGAGAGTGAGGAGAGACCAAAGAATCAGGCAGATCAATCCAAATTGGTCATTGGCATGTTTAATAAGCAAGGGAATTCACATACAAGGTTTGTCTTAGGTGGCCACAAGGTGAGTGGATCTCCACACCTGTCTGCCAAAATCTTAAACTTTATATAAATGCTTTAATGGGGTTCAGTCATGTACACAGTACAGATGGTCTCAACCTTACTTTCTTAAAACTACATCCTGGATATTGCTCTGACTATGGGAACAATGGGCAGAACATACATTCCAAGTGCAGGAGAGAGTATAAGGAGCCTCTGATTGCCCAAGTCTGGCTTATGGGTCAACAGTCAGTAAAGTCCTTTGAATGACCTCCTCCAACAATTGTGAGCTCCTTATGGTGAAAAAAGAGACTGCTTCCTCCTCTCTTTCTTAAAGCCCAGCACAGGGCTAGATATGTAGGAGCTCAACAATATTAAGTGAATAAACCAAATAATTCTTTTTCTTTAAACTGAACTTCACTCTATTTTTTCTTTTTATTGAAGTATAGTTGATTTACAATATTATTAAATCAATTAAGGTTCTTATATACAGTCAGTCTACTACAGCTTCACTTACAATCCCCACACCACAACTCTTCTGAGTAAAACACAGGAAGATATTAGATAAAAATATGATGTCTAACTTGCTTTTTTCCTTTGATATATTGAAATAGAAAAGCTGCAGAATGGAGATGGAAGAAATGGGAAGCTCGGGTACCTCCTCTATGCAAAGTCATCCATAGGTATAGTATAGTATGATCCATTGTGGCTTTAGAGGGAGCTGAGAACTGAACACTATACAGCAATATAAGTGAAGGAAGTACTGTTATGTGCAATCACATGGATCAATTACAACACACATATATAGAGCAAAATGATCTAGACCTATGACAAGTCAGCCTCTTTTTGCTTATTTTCTGATCTCTAAAGGGATTAATAATAATACCTAATACAGAGGTTTTGTGAAAATCGAGTTGTCTCTGGTACATAGTAAGCAGGAAATAAATGTTAATTGTCATCAAAATAATTAATATTGTGACTATATGTATGATGCTACACTGAATTGTGGGAAGATAAAGGAAATTGGTTCCTGTCTAAAAGGAATTTACAATCCAGTAGAAAAGATAAATAAGTGATGGACATAACTGCTATGTGCCTTGGTTTTCCAAACTTAGAAAATAGGGATACTGATAACCACCTCATAGGTTTTGAGAATTAGAGATTATTCCCTAAAATATAAACTCCATAAAAGCAGAGACTTTTGTCACTGAATGTTTTATGGTATTATCAGGATACTTACCTTGGGAAAGGGAAAAAGTACAAGACTGGAGGGACACAGGTACAGTTATGACACTGGTAATGTTTTATGTCTTGATTTGGGTAGTGGGGCTACAATGATCATTCATTCTGTATGTATATTTGTATTAGTCAGCTTTGTTTTTTGCTGCGGTAACAAATAACACCAATATCTCAGTAGCTTGCAACAACAAAAGTTTTTTGTTTCTTGCTTCCATTACATGAGGGCTGCAGTCTACTGGGTTCATTTAGGCTCAGCTCAGCTTGGCTTCATTCCAGGAGTCTTCTCTTCTTGGACCCAGACTAAAAAATAGCCACTACATACACTATATGTGGTATGTTTTTTTTTCACATGGCAGGGCTCAGAAACTCAAGGGTGACTAAGGCAAACTGTGCTGTATTAAAATCTTTGGCTTAGATATGGTGTACAGCTTGTTTAAAACTGTTTCTGATCTATTTGATCTGGTCATCTCCCCATGTCATGAGCCATACCCATAGTTCTCTGAGACATTGAATAATTTTAAGATATTTTGCAATATCTATCAAACTTTAGTGGGAATACACCCTTGGTCTCTTTACCCGGAGCTATATTCTTCAGCTGAAAGCATTATTTAACAGATGTAATTGAAATCCCAAATCAGTTGATTTTGAACTAATCAAAAAGGAGATTATCCTGGGGAGGTGAGAGGCAAGGAAATTATTTGGAATAGGACCCTCCCTGAGATAAAACAACTTCTTCTACTAGTCTTGAAGAAGTAAGCTGCAAGCGTTGTGAGAGAGCCTGGGAAATGACCCTGTGGCAGGGAACTGCCAGCAGCTTCTAGGAGCTAAAATACCCTCCATCTGACAATCAGGAAAAGAGGGAAACCTCAGTCCTATGGCTGCAAGGAACAGCAACCACATGACTGGGAGAGAATCCCAAGCTCCAGAAAGGACTAAAGCCAGGCAGACACCCTGATTACAACCTTGCAGAGGTTCTGGGGAGGCAGTGCCTGAACTCCTGACACACAGACACCATGAGATAAAAAAAATGTTTGTTATTTTAAGTGGCTAAATTTGTAGTAATTTGTTTTACAGCAGTTGGGAAAATAATAGGCCTTCCATTCCATAATCTCTACATGGCCTCACGCTGGTCCTAGCAGTCTTCAGATTGTCTAGTGCAGTGGTTCTCAAGTTTCAGTGTTCTTGGAATCTCCTGAAGGACTGTTAGAATAAAACCTGCAGAATCCCAACCTCAGAGATTCTAATTCATTAGTTACAGAGTGGGGATCATGACTGTGTGATTCTAACAATTTCCCAGGTGATGCCGATACCGTTGGTCTAGAAACTACACTTTGAGCATCACAGGTCTACCATGACTACATTACTTCTATGCACTTTAAATGCCCTCAGTTGCAAAATGCTGTGAGAACGTAAGCATCTGATACAAGCAAATGGCTGGCTTCCTTTCATATTAAAGGTTTTCATAAAAGAAAAAAAAAAGAGAGAGGAAGATCTTATTAAATGTTACTCATTAACCGTAATACCTGATTTTCATTAAGCTACCTGATTCTTATTACTCCTGGGGCAGGTGTGCAAATGCTTATTTCCATAGATGCACCAATACATTACTTTTCCCATATTATAATTTACATTCCTGTTTTTCTGTACTATTTTCAATATAGTGGCCTGATTTATAGCAGAAATTGTTAAAATGTCATAACCAATATTTACACTTGAAATTGTTAAAATGCCATATTCAATACACTAAGAGGGCTCAGTAATTTAAACTGAATCGCTAATTATGGATTAAATTCATAATATCCCTGTTGTCACTACTGAAACAATTCAATACACACATTTTTAAAAAGAATTACAACTACTTATAATAATATCATCAGGGAGCTATGAATTTGCTATTCATCTGTTTTAGTATTAGGTTAATATTTGGGCCAATATACCATGGATCTAAAAGACATTACACACATCAAGAAAGTAACATATACCTAGGCTTTTTATGTTTGATGTTCCAATTTGTTTAAATACAAAAATCACCACCTTTTGTGTTCATTTTCTATAAAGGATATTTTTTTTGACAGAAGTGCCTCTTTCTATGCTGGCAGCTTCCAAGTAACTGCACCATGGCAAGAACTACATCATTTAATGAATATTCATGTCAAAGAGATATTTATAACATTGTTCGTCATTGTTCCTTTACCCTTTCCCAACACACACTTTGAGAATTATAATTAATTCTTGAAATTCTAAAGGAACTACCTTCAACTCTTATACTAGGCTTTTTTTTTTTTAAACATCTTTATTGGAGTATAATTGCTTTACCACGTTGTGTTAGTTTCTGCTGTATAACAAAGTGAATCAGCTATATGTATACATATATACCCATATCTCCTCCCTCCGAAAAGACAATCCTCAGAATGGGAGAAAATATTTGCAAATGAAGCAACTGACAAAAGCTTAATCTCCAAAATTTACAAGCAGCTCGTGTAGCTCAATATCAAAAGAAAAAACAAACCAATCCAAAAATGGGCAGAAGACCTAAACAGACATTTCTCCAAAGAAGATATACAGACTGCTAACAAACACATGAAAGGATGCTCAACATCACTAATCATTAGAGAAATGCAGATCAAAACTACAAAGAGGTATCACCTCACACCAGTCCAAATGGCCATCAACAAAAAATCTACAAACAATAAATGCTGGAGAGGGTGTGGAGAAAAGGGAACCCTCTTGCACTGTTGGTGGGAATGTGAATTGATACAGCCACTATGGAGAATAGTATGGAGGTTCATTAAAAAACTAAAAATAGAACTAACATATGACCCAGGAATCCCACTACTGGGCATATACCCTGAGAAAACCATAATTCAAAAAGAGTCAAGTACCACAACGTTCATTGCAGCTCTATATACTAGGCTTTAAAACACACTTTTAAACAACAGACCTTCAAATTAAAGAGGAAAAGAAATTAGAAATATGTATTTGTGGGAGGAAATCACATCAGGACCCAAGGTAAAATAATACAAGAAAGAAAGTTGATAGTTAAAAGCAGTATAGGGCTTACCTGATGGTGCAGTGGTTGAGAGTCCGCCTGCCGATGCAAGGGACACGGGATCATGCCCCGGTCCGGGAAGATCCCACATGCCGCAGAGCGGCTGGGCCCGTGAGCCATGGCCACTGAGCCTGCGTGTCCGGAGCCTGTGCTCCGCAACAGGAGAAGCCACAACAGTGAGAGGCCCGCGTACCACAAAAAAAAAAGGAGTATAATACTTTACTTAAGTAAAAACAGAGACAAAAACATAAGATTAATAGATAACATAACATTAATACAAAAATATAAGCTCTTTAGGGGTAAGGATTTCTTTTCTTTTTTTTCTTTTTTGCGTTACACGGGCCTCTTACTGCTGTGGCCTCTCCCGTTGCTGAGCACAGGCTCCAGACACGCAGGCCCAGCGTCCATGGCTCGCGGGCCCAGCCGCTCCGCGGCATGTGGGATCTTCCAAGACCAGGGCACGAACCCGTGTCCCCTGCATCGGCAGGCAGACTCTCAACCACTGCGCCACCAGGGAAGCCCCACGGGGTAAGGATTTTTGTCTTTTTGTTTATTGATATGTCCCCTGTTTCTAGAATACTTAGTGCAGAGTAGAAGTCCAGAATGTTTGTTGAATAAATGAATGATTGGATAAATGCATGAATGTGTGTGATGCAGAAATCGACCATGGTTCTAACAGTCATACAAAACACATCTATGATCCTGTGTGTACTCAGGACTGCCAATCTGGAATGTGCAAATGGTTCAGATTCCAGCACAATATGCTAGATTCTTAATATAAAAGTGAGAAATAAAAAAATCTTGGCGTTCAAATGTCCATTGTCTAGCATGGAAAAGCCATATATACAAATAGCTTTGGTACAAGAGGATGAGCTTTGGTACAAGAGGATTGGGCCACAGACTGGTTGAAAAGCTACCAAAAAATGATAACATTTGAGGACTACCTAAAAAGATAAGTGAGAGGACAAAGCAGTACCATACTCAAAGCAAAGTTACAAAAATATCAAAGTTTACACTGTTTTTGGAGAATAATTTTTAACTGTAATCTGTACCAAGAAATATATATATATATATATATATATAGAGAGAGAGAGAGAGAGAGAGAGTATACTTAACTGAAACAAGTTTTATGAAGTAATACTCACCTTTATTCATTTTGTGTATTTGATATTTTCTATTCTATTCTTTTTAATGCTGGTGAAGGTGTATTAAATCAATTTCAAGATCCATTTGTTTGAAAAACTATGAGTTTTCACATTGAATAGATGTGGTGAGTAGACCACTGGCATGAAAACACAAAGAACACTCTGCCAGCACAGCTCCAATTCTTCTCCCATCCAGGTGGTTAGCTGCTGAGCTGCGATGCTTAGAGAAGGACTACGATCTGGTCTCCTTCTTACTTAAAACAACTCAGTGTGGTAGAAAAGACAAGTAAAGAAATCGCTCTCTGTATCAAGCCAGAGTGCAGGAAAGGAAAGTGCCACAGGCCATTTTCTCTCTAATCTGGGCATAAAATCAGGGCATACCATTATTCTATCTAAAAGGGTTATGAGAGTTTGGAAAGGGAATCATCTCATATCTGGGATTATCCTAAATTTGATCTATATCTGGATTTATCTCAGAGTTTACCAGAGTCAAATTGTCACACTGCACTACAAAAAACAAAACTCTCTTCTCCTTCCCCTATGAATAACAATTTAATTGCTTCCACAACAGTCTTCATTGAAGACTATTAAACACTCTATACATGTCAGGCTCTGTTCTAGTGCTGGGAACTACAATAATGGGGAAACAAAAGTCCAAGCCTCCTGGAGTTTATATTTTACAAAAAACAAATAGACAAATTACATACACTCAGCTAATAATAAAAGCTATGAAGGAAATAAAGTGTCTTGAGTTAGAAAATAGTATTTAAAGTAGCCAGGGAAGGACCTTCTTAGGCGGTAGTATTTAAGTTGAGGCCTGACAGATGAGGAGCCAATGAAGTGAAGTGCTAAGAAGAAAAACAACCTCGGGCTTCCCTGGTGGTGCAGTGGTTGAGAGTCCGCCTGCCGATGCAGGGGACGCGGGTTCGTGCCCCAGTCCGGGAAGATCCCACATGTCGCGGAGCGGCTGGGCCTGTGAGCCATGGCCGCTGAGCCTGCGCGTCCGGAGCCTGTGATCCGCAACAGGAGAGGCCACAACAGTGAGAGGCCCGCATACCACAAAAAAAAAAAAAAAAAAAAAAAAACAAGAAAAACAATCTTCCAGGTCCTGGAAGAGCATATGTATAGACTTAAGACAGAAAAAAGGTGGAAGGCCCTGTATATCTTGAGCCCAAGAGGGAGCTGGGAAGAGAAGTATGAGATAAGCTGGGAAGTTACTTGAAGTTACTGGATTGTTTCAGTAACTGGAAGAAGAAGTTACTGGAGAATGACATGGTCCAATTTAGATTTTTAAAAACTCATTCTTGTAGCTTTGTGGAGAACGTATTAGACAGGAGTATGACTAGAAGTTGAGAGATCTCTTAGGAGACTGATTTCCATACAAGCAAAAATGGGAAATTAGACTAGGGTGTAGGCAGTGGATAAGGAGAAAAGAGGATGGACTCAGATATATTTTGGAAGTAGAACCAACAAAACTTATATTCAGATATTTCTTAAAAAAGACCACAAGTCAGTGAATTGGAAATGGGGTAGAGGAGTCAATGCATCTAAAAGAGGGAGGAAAGATTTTGAGGACAGAAAGAATGGGAGAAGTATACACTAATCAACAGCCTAGAAGTAATATATTGAAGCAGTCATATTTTCAACTCTAATCCCATGTCCTGCTCTGGGCCTCTATTTTCTTAAAACAAGATATCAAACTGGGCAGAGAGGAAATGCTCTGAGGATTTTTAGCCTTAAATGGCTGAGCCCAGGCCACCGAAAAAAGATAATTTACCCAATGAAAATAATGGAGCAAGATTTAACTAAAATCATTAAGAACATTTCTCACTCTGGCTGCACAAACTCCCTTGGTAGCTTTTAAAACTGTATGCGCAAGCTCCACTGGAGTGGTTCTGATTTAATTAGTTTGAAGTGGGACACAGGCATAGGTATTTTTAAAAAGCTCCACAGAGGATTCTTATGAGCAGCCAGAAAGCCCTGAGTTAGAAGTACAGCTGAGGATGACAGGTCAATCAGCCTATTTCATTCAATGACAGATTAATAGAGAGAATGGGGTGAAGGAACTTTTCCCGCAGATAAGGAATACAGGCTCATTGGTTTAAAAGACATAGTTTGAGACTACGAGAAAATAAAAGTCAATTTTCCTCGTGTGATTTTTTTTAAGCTGGGAGAAAATTTTTTCTCACCTTACTTGTGAAGAACACAGACACCCATATAGACATCACATGTATTTTAAAATGTATTTTATTTCTGCTATGAACAACCAAGAGGAAAGAGATTAACAGCTGATAGTTGACTGAAAGGAAAATGAAAGAGGAAGAGGGGAGTACCAATCTCACCCAGACAAGGAGACACACAGAAAAAATGAGTTGAAGCAGAGAAGTGATCACAGGGGATGAAGGATTCAGTTACCTCTGGGGGAAAAAAATAATTGGTTACCAGAATACACCTGGCAATGGGTTTCACTGTATCACACCACTGTTGCTTTTCAACCGCTCCTTGGTTTGAACCTTTCCAAGATTTAACTCTTGAATGAGCCACAGAATTACCAGAGCAGGACTAAGAGCCAAGTAACCATTCTGCTAAAATAGAGACCAGAAACTTAATTTTTCAACTGCATTGAAGACTCTTTGTTGCTGGTGAATGGGTAACTGAAGGCAAGAGTAGTTATATAGCTTGCCCTAATCATTCCATTAATTTGTGGTCTCACTGGAATCCGAACCAGGGTTTTACACCGTTGGGTTTTTACTTTGTTCCATTTACACCTTTGCATCCTAACTCCCCTGAGAACTTTGTTCCATTTACACCTTTGCATCCTAACTCCCCTGAAAACAGAGAAGAAAAACATGTAGTGCAATTTCCAAATCTCCACATTTGGAGAGCTCTAAGAGTTGCAACTGTCCAGATGAAGCGGTAGTGTATGAACGGTGCCACCCAGATAATTCTGTGTAATAAAAAATCTGGGAGTTGAGTAGACATGACAGAACATGGATTTATTAGTTTTAAGTGGGCGTGTCCACTTCAGGAAGGGAGTGAAAGCAAAAGAGAATCGAGGATCTAAGGGAAGGAGGAGGAACGTAAAAAATCATAGAATATGCGTGCGGAGTGGTGGGAGAGGGATTCCACGACACCAAAGCAACAGGTAAAAAAGCAGTGTTCAGCTCAGAGGCATCTGGCGGGCACTCGCCCGGTGCCCCGCCAAAAGCGGGCGCCACGAGCGCGCACTACAAATACCAGAAGCGCCCGCTTCCTAGAGCTCGCGCCGCGTCGCGCAACGCACGCCGGGAGCCGGCCCGAGCCGCCAAGATGTCGCAGCCCAAGAGAAGAAAGCTTGGGTCGGGGGGCGGCGGCGAAGGAGGGGAGGGAACTGAAGAGGAAGATGGCGGAGAGCTGGAGGTGGCCCTGCCACGACCCCGGAGGACTCGGCGGGAGCGAGACCAGCTGTACTACCAGTGCTACTCGGATGTATCGGTCCACGAGGAGATGATTGCCGACCGCGTCCGCACCGATGCCTACCGCCTGGGCATTCTGCGGAACTGGGCAGCGCTGCGGGGCAAGACCGTGCTGGACGTGGGCGCCGGCACCGGCATTCTCAGCATCTTCTGTGCCCAGGCCGGGGCCCGGCGCGTGTACGCGGTGGAGGCCAGCGACATCTGGCAACAGGCCCGGGAGGTGGTGCGGCTAAACGGGCTGGAGGACCGGGTGCACGTCCTGCCGGGGCCAGTGGAGACGGTGGAGTTGCCGGAGCAGGTGGATGCCATCGTGAGCGAGTGGATGGGCTGCGGACTCCTGCACGAGTCCATGCTGAGCTCTGTGCTCCACGCGCGGACCAAGTGGCTGAAGGAGGGCGGTCTTCTACTGCCGGCTTCCGCCGAGCTCTTCGTGGCGCCCATCAGCGACCAGATGCTGGAGTTGCGCCTAAGCTTCTGGAGCCAGATGAAGCAGCTCTACGGTGTGGACATGAGCTGCCTGGAGAGCTTCGCCACGCGCTGCCTCATGGGCCACTCAGAAATCGTGGTGCAAGGCCTGTCCGGCGAGGATGTGCTGGCCCGGCCGCAGTGCTTTGCTCAGCTGGAGCTGGCCCGCGCCGGCCTGGAGCAGGAGCTGGAAGCGGGGGTGGGTGGGCGCTTCCGCTTCAGCTGCTACGGCTCGGCTCACATGCACGGCTTTGCCATCTGGTTCCAGGTGACCTTCCCCGGAGGGGACTCGGAGAAACCCCTGGTGCTGTCCACCTCGCCTTTTCACCCAGTCACGCACTGGAAGCAGGCACTCCTCTACCTGAACGAGCCTGTGCAAGTGGAGCAAGATACGGACGTTTCCGGAGAGATCACGCTGCTGCCCTCCCAGGACAACCACCGTCACCTACGCGTGCTGCTGCGCTACAAAGTGGGCGACCAGGAGGAAAAGACCAAAGACTTTGCCATGGAGGACTGAGCGTGGCTTTCTCTCCCAGCTACCTCCCGAGGCGGCCAGACCTGCGCGGTAGAGGCGGAGGGGGGTCGGAGGAGAAAGGGAAATCTCACGTGCAAGTAGGGGACATTATCTTCCGTCTCCCTTTCCCCTTAGGGCTCCTGGGGAGGGAGAATAACTTCAGTCTCCCTTCGAGGAGATTCTTCTGGCGATATTTATTAAAAAGTGATTTCGATCCCCCTCAACGACCGAAACAGCGTGTTTATTAATGGCCCTTTAAGCCTCAAAAGCACGTAGTACCAAGCACTTGTATTTCTTTCGTTTCATGCAAAAAAGGGGGAAAAAAGAAAGAAAATGTCAGTTTGTGAAGGCTCCATGCACATCTCAGACACCTCACACCCTAAGTCTAAAACCAGGGAGGGGGTGAAGGGGTTTATAATTAGACTCCATAAATCTCCAATATGACTAATATCTTTCCTGAGCCATATTCCCTCCCTTCCCAGGTGCCTCTAGACTACGGTATTTCTTTCTCATTGTTTTTTAAATAAATTTTACTACTGGTAACGTGGGAGAGGAGAATGAGGACAAAGTTTAAATAACACTTCCTTAGCGTGCTAAAGTTGATGAACACCTTACTCCATTAAGTGAAGTTTTATTTCACTTAATGGAGTAAGGTGTTCATCAACTTTAGCACCCCAAGGAATTGTACAGCACACCTAAGAAATCTAGAAGGTACATTTAGGAGAAAAAGACCTGAAAGATGGTGAAGTAGTATGGATGTTTTGATTGTCTTTACTCTTAAGATTTAACCAAGAAAATGTTCCATAATAAAATTTTTGTGTACTGCTTAAAAATAAGCTGATACAGGAGGTTTCTTCTGATCCTGACCCAAGGGTTTATTTATCATCATGGGTGAATTATTTAAGCTTACTAAATTATGGAAAATATTTTCTCAGCTAGAAAATTAAACTCCGTCATTCAGAGGGATCATGTGATTTGGCCTACTTTCATCAAGTGAAAGTTTTTTAGTGTGTTTTGGGGGCTTGTTTTTTTCTTTTTAGCTCAGCTTAATGTGAAAGTTATGAATTTAGGAAAATCATTTGTAATGAAGTGTGAGTCATGTTATCACATTTATTTTTACCAATGTTTCCCTCCTTATCTCTGTGGCAAATAAAGCATTGGCATTCGCTCTATTTTTATAGATGAAGTAAGTCTTGTGTACTGTTTGAGTTATAGATTTCACCTTTTTTAATATTCTTAAAAACAGTGTTACAGCCCCTACAGAATATAGCTTAAGGATAATTCAACTATGCTTAATGTATGGTTTCTTCATACTAGTAGCTTTTGTATGCTAGTAGAAAACAGGTGTGAAAAACTGGTCTTCTGAAGTACTCTAACGTAGTTCTGTTATTTTAACTGAGTTTTCTCCTTTATTCATTGCTTATTAAAATATTCAATTATGACAACTAATTTTCTAAAATTTGGTATCAACACATGAGATCTACCATTATGAAGGGAAACATACATGTACAAAATCATCAACTTTACAAGATCCTTGAATAGCAAGTAATACATTTATAGTTGTCACCATGTTGATGTTAGGATAGTTAGCTCATGTAAATGGTACAGTCATAGCAAGCTAGGCCTGGTTTAAGCTAGAGGTATAAATTACTTCCTTATGTTAGGGTCAACTGTAAAGTTGAACATTTATTTAGCATTTTAGTGTACAGTTTTGAGTAGATTTCTGGTGTTTGTTTTAACTTCCTATAACAATCCCTTTGCTGTATGGGTACAGTATTGCCAGTATAAGCACACAAAGGGAATACCAGTTAAAACTTTGGGTAACTGTAGAAGTAAAAGGTAAGTATTTCATAATTACACAGAATTTAAAATTCTTATTGTTACTGTTTCCCCAAAGTAAGACGGATTGTCATAAAAATACAGCTAAAGCCATTAGTCATGTGGCAACATAACACAGTGGTTAAAACCTTGGACTCTGGAGCCAGACAGCTCATGCTGGAATCTAGGCTCCACCACTCTGTGTGACTGGGCAAAATATTTAACCTCTGTTTCTTCTCCAGTGCTGTCATGCAAATGGTGTAACAGTCATACCTGCCCTATAGAAATGTGAGGATACTATGAGTTAATACATGCAAGCACATAGTGGCTGGTACATACTAAGATCTCAATAACTTCTTGCTGTTGTAATTGCGGGAAAGTAATATGCAAACCTGGAGCATCTGGACACATAGAAAATGTGATTCAGAATAAATTAGTCAACATTTTGATTTTTTTACAGGTGTTGTTTGACAGTACGAGCATGGCCGTATATGACGTGCAATGTATGACACTGGATATCAGACGATCCAAAGGAGCCTAAGCCCTGAAGTGAGGATTCTTCCAGAAGGATGAGGTTGTGAGATGCACCAACATTCAGGCACTGTCCAAGCTCTGTATGAACTGGTACTGATTGCTTAGGGTCATTTGGGTCACAGGAAGAAACTACCAGCCCCAAGGAGAGAAAAACATGGTGAAGTCCTACCTGCTTTCCTCAAAGAGCTTACATTTATTTAGCACTGTGAAACTTTCCAGATATTTTCATTAACTCAGTGGACCAATGGACATTTTATTCGGTATACAATATAATGGTCATTGTGATAAGTGCTTAGGATATAAACCAGTAAAACATAGTTTCTCCTTCAAATAGGTATGTTCACAGGATAAACCAGAAAGTAAAATAAACAAAAAATAATGGGCAAAAGACTGGGTGGTGTAGGTGTTAGGGAGGGCAAATAATTATCTTCACCTTACATACTAGGAAAAAAGAGTTACACAGATTTTGAAGGATTTAGCCTAAGGTTACGTAACTAATTCTTGACAGTTTAACACAAGTCTTTCGATTCCTAACCCACAAAAGACCCCTTAGATTAAGGAAGTCTCCCTGGAGACCTGTCTCACAGGCCTCAAAGAGCCACCACCTTCAGTATATAGGATCTTCACGTTGACAAATAACTAGGCACTCACGAAGCATTCCCTGTTCCCATTCCCCTAACAGAGCTAATCAAATGTGGCACTTTCTGAGGCTCCCCCAGGGGACTGAATCCTCAACATAGTAGCAAAGGTAGACAAACTCTGCCATTCTACTTGGTACTTGATGCTGGACAGCAGAGAGACATCTGACCAGGCGGTCATTCATTTAATGGTTTAATAAACACCAACTAACAGTTAAGTAAGCAGATCCTACTCTCAAAAAACTGGGGTATGGCATGGAGTAGAATTACCTACATCAATAATCTGCATTCATTCCTTATACTGGAAAGATTTCATTCCAACTAAATCTTACCCCTGCTGAAGCAAGGATAGGAAGCCAGCCCTCTTATCAATTTCATTCTTAAAATTTCGCCCAAGTGCAAAAATACTCCTTATCATCACATAGATTATGAGCTCCTCAGAGAAAAATTTCTCTATGGTGTTAGTTCTAAAAATAAATCTATGTCCTCTATATAACTAGTTTGTTTCAGCTAACGGACACAATATTTTGGGTAGATGACCCTTCTCACACTGGCTACTAGAAAGTTGAGCCAAATTTATAGTTCACTTGCGCTTTTTGTTTTTAGCTTTATATCTGGCTTCATTTCCATAACCCAGTTTTTTCTTGATTTGTCCCTCTCAATAAATATTAATGTTTTGTTGGAATTTATGTATCTTTGTTCTCTTCTAATACTTTCTGGCATTAAGATATTTTCCTCCTTTTTGGAATACCTGCAATAGTTCTGAGGGTGAGGAGGTTGGAGAAAAGGCCAGAGGACCCTGATGTACGCCCCCTTTATTTTCTATGAAATGTGATGTCCAAAGTTGTTCATATGGATGGAAAGCTGATTGGATCCCATCCTTTTAGCCAACCTACAGCATTTTACACTTTGTAGAATCAAGATTTCTGAATGTGTGACAAACTCAGACATGTAGACAATCTTGAGGAAACCTTGAATATTCTGCAGCTCTTTGTAAGCCTAGAACGGGCCCTAATTGCATCTTAAACACAACCGTAGAGTTGTTGATTGCCAAACCCCTTCCAAAAGCGTGTGAAAATAGTTTAAGGTGATGATAAAGAGGAAGGAAGGACATAATGAGACTATTTCTCATATATCATATGCGCTTGTAGGGAAAGATTTGAAACAAAGCATCTAAACCTAACAAAACACAAAGAGAATTTTCATAAAAATTAAGATATCAACAGTAGCATTGGAATTGTGCTCCTTGGAGAGCTTTGATAATTAAATTCATCATTATTGATAGTAATAACTGGGGAAAGACTGGTGAGATTTCAGTTGGATAGCTTTTTAACTCTAAAAATGATCACTTAGAAATTTAAAATACATAGATAGAACTGGGGGTGGGGAAGGCAGAATTCCTCCTCTTTCTATAGGCTGTCCCCTGCAAGGACAGGAAGGACAGAAAAAGGAAAGTGAGATGGAAAGAATTCCTCCCCACACATTTTTAAATACTTTACAGGCATTCCTGTAGTCGCGTGATATATGTATTTGTAAAAACCTTCACATTCTGCAATATTATACACTAAAAATAAGGAAAAATTAGGTTGGGTGGACCATCACAATCTATGAAATTTTGTAACCAAGAACACTAAGAACACTAATTCTAATAAAAATAGTAGCAGTTTAAAAAGATGTTAACCCTAATAAATAAACATTGCAGTAAATAAGATAGCTTGATGAAAGAGCGTAAGGAAGAGTTACAGAGACAAAACAATTGCACAAAGATGGGGAGAAGGCTTAATAAACCTTTCTAGGACATAGAGCATGTGGCTGAACAGAGCCAAGAGGAAGAAAGTAGGGTGTGACATATTCCTCTGGCTAGCTGCATTTACTTGTGTATGTGTACTTTGTGTTCTGTGGGTGCTACCTGGTGGTGTTAAATATTAATGATGGGAATGGTCACATATGAATCAATGAACTTCCACATTATGTTTTGACATTGTTCCTCTTCTTACCAATATCATATGAGTTCATTATTTTACAAAAACGCACTGTAGCACAACATTCTGTCCTTTGTTGGATTTCCAGAAATTATAAATTCCATTGGGTTTATGGATCTTTTCAATGTGGGTTTTTTTTAAAGGAAAATGGAATGGAGTGTAAGACTTACAGGTGGCTGTAACCACCCTTTAGCATGAATCTATTTATTTTATTATTTTGGTCACCAGGAAAGATTCAATAGGAAAGGGGAATAGAAATTCTGGCCTGTGTAGAGTGGAAGGAAAATAGTTGAGTATTCAGAAGGTGGTTAGATAGTGGGATTGAGGATAATCAGTATTTTTCTAGAGCCAAAGGTAGCATAAAAAATACCTTGGGGTCAAAGAGACCTGAAAGTTAGGAGAGAAGCACTTAAATAAAGGTTAGGATTCCCATGCATACACTTTGCCTACATCACAATATCCTTAGGGTAAGCTTTTCTGAAGTCATGGGCTCAGAACATAGCTAAGATTATTTTGATCGATTAAAAATAATTGCTTATTTTGTTACCTGTCTTTAATCTCTCCTTTAAGCTTAGATTCTAAACTTATTCAAAGGCTCTTCTATGTAAGAACTTCCTAATCGTCTCAAATTTATGAACAAACCCTTCCAACCTTCATTATCTCAAGTGATGTGCAGCTTAGTAATGGGTGGTATGGAGTGGGGTGACATTAGACCTTTTTTAAAAAAACACTTGCAGCTTTGCTCTTGGTGAAACTATTATATTTAAGGACAAAATGCAGGGCTTCCCTGGTGGCGCAGTGGTTGAGAGTCCGCCTGCCGATGCAGGGGACACGGGTTCGTGCCCCGGTCCGGGAAGATCCCACATGCTTGCGGAGCGGCTGGGCCCGTGAGCCATGGCCGCTGGGCCTGCGCGTCTGGAGCCTGTGCTCCGCAACGGGAGAGGCCACAACAGTGAGAGCCCTGAGTACCGCAAAAAAACAAAAACAAAAGTGCAGAGTTTTAACTTTAACTTATATATGATATTAGAGAAAGGATTAAGAACCCCAAATGGTAAAATAATTCATTTTATGCACTCACTAGAGCTAGACTTTTACCAAGAATTTCTATAAAGATAACAAACTCCTTATTTTAATGCAAACTCACTCTACCATTATTTATCATCTGGTGAATTATAAAAATAGGAAACATTTAAATGGTTAAGTATATACAGTAAAAGAATTAAAAAGAGGACTTGGAAAATCCACAGATTAAATACACAGTTCCTGAGGGACTGAGAATTTACCCTAGTTAGAATAATTAGGGGAAAACAGAGAGAGAATGACAGCAATTACAACAAGGGGATTTTTATATGAAATAAAATTAGAAACTAGCAGGAAATGTACAGTTTGTAATAAACAGAATTCAATATTAGCTAGCTTTGCTTAAACCCCAACCAGGGGAATTTCATAGAGCCCATACATTATTATAAAATAGGTTCACATATAAATTAATTCCATGGTCTTGGGTCCAAGAAAAAATAGGCTTCAGGATGGTGCTCTATGTAGTTAGAAGACAGAACAATTGAGTTGCTCTAAGCAATAAGACAAGATTCTTAAAAGTAAAACTAGACCAATAAAGGATGTGGTCATTGCACCACCCCCATAAATAGTGATGTTATTCAAGACATTAAAATGATATATTATTCAGTGCTAAAATATGTGATATGGTTGTTAGGGAGATATAATTTTTCATTTTTTGATTCATTATCTGATTTATACCAGATGTTAAAGCATTCATAGGGACACATAGTGAAAGTAGCATATGCTGAAACTTTATGCCAAATGATATTCTAATGCACCAGCTACGCTTCTCAGCATGTAGAATGTTTTTATGCAGTAATGGCATATTAATCATAGTATGCAAAATCCCATTAAAATCAATGATGTATTAACTTTGTTTACTTCATATGAGTCATACATAATAAAATAATGTTCTGTAAAGAGTGGCTTTCATCCCAAGGAAAACTTCATATCATAAATTTTCATGTAAAAGAAACTTCTTTCGTCAGACATGCCACAGCATACATAGAGATAAATAGTCATGATACTTACATCAAGCATCTTTATTAGTTTTTAAATAATTATTGAGTGCCTAACATGCTAGATGCACTTTAGGTACATTATTTTATTTACTCCTTGAAATAGCTCTGTAAAGTAGTTCTATTATCAATCCCATCTTACAGATGAGAAAACAAAGCATGGAGTTGGGTGAATTGCCCAAGGCCACATGGAGAGTAAGTAGCAGAGCTTGGGACTCATCACCTAAACTCTGAGCATCTAAACTACTACACTATATATCCTGTCCATGATGCCTGTGTCCTCAAGAGTTAAGGTGACTTCAGTAGGCACTTAAAATAGACTCGTCACTGTCTTAGACTGGGATCTTGTAAAAGTGTTTATCAGGAAGTATTCCCAGAAAATGCTAGAAGGACAGCTGGGAAGCAGGACTAGGAAGGGAAGGAGATCTGGCTAACATGTGATATTAAGCCAAGTCCCAAGAAAGGGAACTTTGTCTCAATCCTGCAGAGATGCTCTGGAGACAGCATAAGTTACACATGCTGCTCCCTTATTAGGGAAATGTGTGACCTATGCTGTCTCCAGAGCATCTCTGCAACATTCAAACCTTTTCACCCATCAGACGTTGGCTAATAACTGACCCTAGAGGGACATAAATTCCTAGGCACTTCCCAGCTCTCATGTGGGCAGGCATAACTGTTTCCACAGCCTAAGGGCAGTCCCCCAGCTAAGGGTGGACAGTGCAAAAGGTTAAGTGTCAAAGTTCTGGGGGAGCAGATGTACCCAAAAAAAAGGGAAAGGATACAAAGCCACAAAAAGTAGAATAAGTGGATTACTGATAGGATATTGCTATTGTCATAAATATCCATTCTAAGATTCTAAATAGTTAAGACACATTTGTTTTATGTCCCTCTTTATCATCAGATTTTTTAAAACTGCATGAATGAAATACAGATATATTTAGAAGGAAAAAGTTGATCTCCCATTCCTCCTAGTTTAGAATGTATCTTTCTACTATGTAGACTTGTACACATATTTATGTCGTTTTTTTTTACAAATATGTAGACATTATTCATATTACTCCAAAAATTATTTTAGGTCAAAATACATATCCTGAATATTCCTTGAAGTCAGACAACTTAGTAAGAGTAAATAAAAATGTATAGTATACATAATCTGTAATTTATTCAACCAATTTTCTATTGATAAATAGTTGTTTGCAATTCTTTGCTACTACAAATTATACTTACCCTTCTTTCTATTCTCTTCCTAAGTGATCTCATCCAGTCTCATTACTTTAAATAGTGTACAATCTATATGCTGATGACGCCCCAGTTAGTATTGTCATCCCTGACATTTCTACTGAGTTTCAGACTCATATATTCAACTGCTCAATTGTCATCTCCACTTGGACATAAAAGGCATAACCTAACATAACCAAGTATTTTATATATAATATATGTATAATATATAATTATATACATAATTTTACTATATGTGTATATATCTCTAAACATCATATTCTTAAGTTTTGCTTGTTTGTTTTTTCAGAACCGCTATATATTTATCGGATGTATTTTTTAAATAGCCAGAACCTCTCACTACCCTCTATCCAACTTTATCTTTAGTCAAGAGTGGATATGCTCCCTGAAAACATGATAACAGCATAGATCATCACATCAGATCATGATCATCGGTGAGTGTTTATTAATGCTTATTATATGAGAGTACTATTTTTGGTTTTGGTATATCAAGAAGCATAGGACAAGGTCCCTATCCTGAAGGAGCTCTGTCTGAAGTGGAGAGCAAGCATCTCAACTTCTTAAAGACAACTAGTATGATAATATAACATACTTTCAATAACAAATGAATCACAGAGACAATTGCTATTATAAGAGTTTGGTCACTGCACAATGGGGGAATCAGAGCTTCTCACTGAAAATGGAGGAATGGAACCACATCTTGCTGATTCACAATCATGGCAAGATCTCCCTGAGGGACTTTCCACCCAGAACATTCTTTCATTAGACTGCATGTTCCACTCTCTCTCTCTCAGTTCTCAAGTGTCACCTCAGAGTAGCTTTCCTTGATTACCATGATGAAAAGAATCCTCTTTTCTACCACAGATACCATTTTCCCCTTGTTATCTGAAATTCAGTTGTTTACTTGTATATAGTCTTTCTCACAACGTAAGATTCACAAGCGATGAAATCTTGTCTCTCTCATTCATCATTGTCTATACATTGCCTGAAACATTATCTGGCACAAAGTAGGTATCCAATAAATATTTGTTGAGTAAAGGGACCTTGTAAATCAAATAGAACTTACATAAGAGGACAGAGTAGCCATTCTAGGCAAGGACAATGGCTTGAGAAACAAGTGCTCCTTAGAGAGTTATTTGCAAACATGATCCATCAATGGCTTTCTACTGTCTACACGGAAATTTTAGTAATACCTGGGATACTGATAATAACACTAATGGACAGTGCAAATGATTCAGCTTGACACTATTAGAATAATTCCTAGCCAGTTTATAGCCATTGAGCCTTCTCCTAGGTCTCCCAGTTTTTCCTGAGCACACAGAATAAAGCTTGTCAGAGGAAGTTGGTTGAATCTCTAGAAATAAAATTTTGCAAGGCATTAGACAAATGAAAGTGTTGATAGGACTTACAGAATGATTGGCTTGTTTTTCAGGATTTCTATGAACAAAAGAGAAAGACTAAAATTTATGACAAAGAATGAAAATAAAACCAAGGTCTAATTTGTTAAAGATTATGAAAACTTTTTTCCAAGGCTATATTTTGACAAGTTTAGTCAGATTTCTCCCCAACTACTGTTTGACGAGTATCTGCCAGTCTTCTCTTCCCCACCAGGCCTCAGTGGACAAGATCCTACAAAACTGCCAAAAGGCCACTGAAGGAATTACAGACTGCTGTGCTCTTCATTCACTGTCATCATCCATGCTGCCCAGTCTATGCCATGAGATCACCCCTGATCTTGTCCATTTGCATTAGCATGAGTCTGCATTTCTTCCTTTGAGGAAGGAAAGGAGCAGGATCTTCTCAATTACTGCTCTGAGTGGGTAAAGCTCATTAAAGATATGTTTTATGAGAGACTACAGTAAGAGGCAGCAACCACAGAGTGAGGCTACATACCAATATATTTTGATAGGATTTTACTAAGAACCATTTTGAAAAAAATTCATCTATTTTAATAGTATATATTTTTTTCATCAAGAAAGCAATGCAAGGTGATCACAGCAAATTTCAAACATGAGAAAAAATAACATATTACCCATAGTTTCACCCCCTAGAGTATTTTCCATTCCAACTTTTATGTATGCCTGTTTTTGAACTTTATAAAAATAGCATCCTGCTGTCTTCTACAACTCTTAATTTACTTAATTGTCACACCACATGTTTATCTTCCAAATAGCACTATTACCACTTGAAATTATTTTATTCATTTCTTTACTTCTATATTGATTTTCTCCAAATAAAAATCTACATTTTATAGAGAACAAAATTATTTTCTCTATTATGCACTCAAGAAATTAATTAATAAATAAATGTTAAATTAATATCCTTATAAATATCACCTCATATACTGGTATTTTCATATCTTTAGGATAGATTTCCCTAAGTATTTTGCTTATTTTCAATTCTAACAAATTCTGGTAGATTGCTTTATGAAAGGTTGTCATAATACAGATTCCCACCAAAAATATCTCAAAAAGTCTGTTTCTTGATACCCTCACTCACCTAGATTTTATTGATCTTGTTTTTTTAATCTTATGGGTAAAAATGCTAGCTTCTTATGGTTAATTTTATTACCCTAACTTCTAGCAGTTGAGAATCTTTCCTTATATTCATTGGTCCTTTGCATTTCATTTTCTGTGAAGTTACTGTTTATTTTACCAATTTTCCTATTGAATTTTACAGGTATTGGGAGGATCTTTGTTAATTAGGAGTAGTCTATCATATGTGTTATAATTCATTCATTTAATTTCCTTTACTTCATTAATTTTGGGTCACTCAGAACTTTTCCATTTTAATGAATCCAAATCTAGTAGTTTTGTAATTGCTTCTGAGTTTCTTTTCTGACTAAGAAGATTTTTCCAAATTGAAAGTTGGGGAAATACTCCCAAATTATCTTTTATTTTCATTATTTAATTTAAAAATTTAGATATTTAATTCCTATTTAATTTATGTTTTGTTTTTTTCCAACTTCAAGTAAGAATTGTTTTATTTTCAATGTAAAAGCATAGAATGCACTTTATGCTACCAGAGTTCACTTTTAGTGTAAGTTGGATCAATGTTTTTCATAAAATATCTCAGCATTTCAGAAGTATGAAAAAGTATAAGTTTAATAATAGATTACATGGGAGAAAGAGGGAAAGCTACATAAAAGAAAATGCATGGAGAACAGCAGTAGATAGATTTTCAACAAAAAGAAAGGGAGAGAGAGACAGTTTGGAAAGTCAAAAAATGCCCAGAAGATAGATACAGAAGAGTCAAAATGTCTGAGAAAGAAAAGAATCTAACAATATGACCATCAGTGTAAGCAAAATTTATCATTATTAATACTTTAGATTCAAAAAGTATTGTTTTGTATCAGTTATTTTCCTGCCTAAGCCAACTCTGATGCAGTCTTTTTAATGATGGGTAATTGTTTCTAAGATAGTTTGACATACACTATTCTCTTAAATTAAACGATTGGTTATATTCTTAATGCTTGTATTTATTATTATTTATTCTTAAAATTAACATTTTATTTTAAAATGTACAATTTTTAATATTTTAAAATTTATTTTATGAATAAATTTATGAATTTATGAATACTGTTTTTATGAATACTGTTTTTAAACTTCAGATGTTTACAGATTTTTAAAAGTTTCAAGATAGCCCTGAAAAAAGAAAATATTAGATAATTGATCCAAATAATATGCAGTATTAATTTCCAGAAAGAAAACATTAAAATGTAGTTGAATTCATGTTTAAATGGTATGAATAAATGCATCCTGTGGGCCTTATTTCTGCACACATAAAGGTTTCTTTCAGTGAGATTATAACCAAGACTGAAATTCTCCAAACAAAATGGGATGAGTATTTTGATACTGAGTCATTTGGGTTATGCTCCCAATGTCATTTTTTAAAATATATAGAAAAATTACTTTTTTATGATATCAGTTTTCTCTATATTCAACTGGAATATTTTTGTCACTACAAGGAAGAATCCATGAGCAAATTTCCCCTAATGTGAAAGTTTCTTTCTAGGATTAAATTTGATCATCAAGGAATTTACCCATTGGGGTCCATTTTGCATTCAACTAATTTGCCTTCTTAATCACATATACATACATGTGCACACACACGGACTTTCTAGAAATACTTGAAACAGACCCAGAAGGTAACATCTGCTGGGTAAATGTGATTCGGTTCCTGAGAAACATGATGGTATCACCCCAGTAAGCATCATGCAATTCCTGGCTCCTTTCCTTTGCTCATGCTGCCACCCTTGCCTGTCTAGAATGCCCATCTTGTCCCTTTTCCTTTGCATGTCCAACCTTTAAGATCCTGCTTCAGTTCCACCTCCCATTCTATTTCCTTTTCTTCCCTGATGGAAGGAATCTCTTCACAATCTCTCATCATACTTTACCTGCTTCACTCTTTGGGGTCTTACCTGTGTCTGCTTTCGTGTAGTTCTGTTGTCCTGGAGAGCAAAGAACTTTCCTTATTCATCTTTACATGCTGCACCTTGCCTAGGATATAATATTTGATTGTTTTTATTCTATAACACTCTCTGTTTCTTCCTGTTCCTCATAAGGGAAGAGTGTTTTTGTACTTTAAGGCACAGTTCCTGGCTTAACTGATTTTACAAAGGGCTTAGATGAACTTGGCATCCCATATGTTAGAAAATTCTATTACTAAAAGGAAATCAAAATACTGTATCCCAAAGAGAAGACAGTATATATATATATTTTTTTTTTTTGCGTTACGCGGGCCTCTCAATGCTGTGGCCTCTCCCGCCGCGGAGCACAGGCTCCAGACGCGCAGGCCCAGCGGCCATGGCTCACGGGCCCAGCCGCTCCGCGGCATGTGGGATCTTCCCGGACCGGGTCACGAACCCGCGTCCCCTGCATCGGCAGGCGGACTCTCAACCACTGCGCCACCAGGGAAGCCCAAGACAGTATATTTTTAATTGAACAATAACTTTGAGACTAAGTTCTGTCTGGCAAAAATATATATATATATCTATTTATAAAATAAAATTGAACATGTTACTGTTCCTCAAATAAAACCTTAACCAATTTACAACAAGTTTTCCTGGGAAGAAATTCATCCAAAACTGCAATGCATAAGCCAAGTTCTGCTATAATGTGTTAAAATTGCTTTAGTATAATGTTTGTGGTCCATCCATATCTAGTCTATCCATTTGAAATGTAACATTATTATATAGTGTAATTATTTCCAGAAACCTTAAAATAGGAAATGTTTTTAATTAAACATTTGTCTCACAATATATTAAATGCAGGTCACTTTATCTCAGAAATATTAGGTAATATTTTAACTAGATCTTGACAAAAATGCATTAAATCTATTTTTTAAAATGTTTTATTACTTGCAAGTTTCAACCTGATGTGATTTGAAAATAGCCAAGTTATAAACCCCTGAAAATTGGAGTTTATAATGGAAATACTGACAGACCCTTAACTTTTAGGACAAATGTGCTGCTGTAATAACATTTGCTGTTGCCGCCTGAGTCAGTGTTGCAACATGACTGGGGTGCTAGATGTGGTATTTCAAATATGAAACTGGTTGAATACTTGCTGAGATATTCTCCCATTTCTAAAATTTTAGAAAACTCATTTCTTGTTTTGGGGACACCTTTTATCTCAAAAGTTATTGTAATGAACAAGATGGAGGCCCTATTTTCTACTTCCTACAATATCTCCTTGATTATCTCATCTTCCCCCATGGCTGTTTTCCACAAAGGCTTCCTGTCTCAGTATATTGCACCTCTATCCACCAGTTAGTTATTCAAACCAGAAAATTAGAGGTCAGTCTTAACTCATATGACATCTTTGGCACATTTGATTGGCTGTAAATACTGAGGGCTTTACTCCCAAAATATATTTTGAAACCATTTTTTTTTTTCATTTATTTTTGGCTGTGTCGGGTCTTAGTTGTGGCAGGCACATGGGATTCTTGTTGAGGCATGCGAGTTCCCTGACTAGGAATCAAACCCACGTCCCCTGCACTGCAAGGCAGATTCTTTACCACTGGTGAAGAAAAGTTCTTAATATTTATAGAATTCCAGCAAATAAAGCAGTAGAAATGATAGAATGAGAAAATCATCATTTCGCAACCCACAATGAAATAATAGATCTCTGCAATGATTATCCATAGTTGCTAAAACCAGGGTGGGAGTGGTTAATGGAGAATTTTATATTGAAGGAATCAGGCTGACATGCTCAGAATCAAATGTACTAATCACTAAAATTGGGAAAACCGTTACTATGTGTCTTAAAACATGATGAAAGCAACAGGAAGCTTACTTGCCTAAAATATTGAATCTGAATCTAGTCAGCCCTCTAGATTTATGGAAAGTAAAGGGAATGAAGGAATAAGTTAACACCATGAAGAAGCAACCAGCCAAATCCAGAATCTGAGAAGTCTACAGAAAAACAATGGCCTAATTTCTCCAACAAATCAATGTTGTATGAAAGGCAGTGATGATGGGGAGGGGTGGTTTTATAGACTAAAAGAGTCTTAAGAGACATAAAAACTGAATGCAATGTGAGTACCTAACTGGATCTGATTCAAGGGACCCATTTGTAAAAATCATATTTGAGGCAATAGGGAAATTCAAATATGAATTGTATCAAAAATATTAAGAAATTATTGTTTACTTTTTAGGTATGAAAATGGCAATGAGGTTATTTCAAAAATTGTTCTTATCAGAGAAACATAATGAAGTATTTGTGGGTGAACTGACATGATACATGGGTTTTGCTTTAAAATACTCCAGGAAAATAAAAGGAGAGGTGAAAGAAGGAAGAAGATCAACATATACTGGTAAGTGTTTTACCAGGGTGATGAGTACACAGGGTTCATTATACTATTTCCTTTATTTTGTGTATATTTGAGATTTTCCCTAAAAGATCACTTTTAGAAGGCCATTTAGGTTCTGCAGAAAAGAAAGATAGTAACTTGGCAAAGGTGGCCATAGTGAAATATACATATTTGAGATATTTAAATTAATAGGAATTGTTAATTAATTGGAGGAAGAGGTTAAGGAAAAAAGAGAAATCAATGGTGATTCCTTGGTTTTTGGTTTGAGAAACTGCATAAATAATAGTGCCATTTACTGAATTAGTTTAGACTACAGAGAAGCAGGTTTGAGGATGGATTAAAAACCCAATTTAATTTCCGACACTGAGACCTGTATTAGTTTTCTATGGGTGCTGTAACAAATTGCCACATACTTAGCATCTTAAAGCAACACAATGTATTCTCTTATAGTTCTGAAGGTTAGAAGCCCAAAATCAATCTCACTAAGCTAAAGTCAAAATGTCAGCAGGGCTGATTCCTTCTGGAGGCTCCAAGGGACAATCTGTTTCCTTTCCCTCTCCAGTTTCTAGAGGCTGTCCTCACTCCTTGGCTCCCTCTTTTCTCCTGCCTCCATGGTCATATCACCTTCTCTGGCTTTGACCTTCTTTTCTCCCTTTTATAAGGACCATTTTGATGACATCGGGTCTACCAGGATAATAATCTAGGATAAGATCCTTCATTTAGTCTCACCTGCAAAGTTCCTTTTGCCATGTAAGGTAACATATTCACAGTTCTGAGGATTAGGACATAGACATTTTTGGGGGCCATTATTCAGCCCATCTCAAGGTCTAATATATCTGAAGTGCCTGTTAGGTATCCTAATAGAAGAGTCGGTTGGATAGTTAGATATGAATGTAGATGTCAAAAGAGAGAACTGAGAGTCTAAATTTGGGAGTCAAGCATACAGGTATGACTTAAAACCAAGTAATGTTTGAGTCTGAGGAATTCCAACTTTAGAGGATGGACATCCCAGATGACTTGAGAGTGAAGAGTGCAGAAAGCTAGGCAAGCATTACAATCAGAAAGCTAGTTCATGTAGTATGGAGAACTATGTTGATGTGGCTGAGAGGTCAAACATACAAAAAGTATGCATTGCATTTGACATCATAAATAAAATGAGTAAACTTTACAACAGGAGTTCCAACTTAGCTGAAGTGGAGTGAGTTAAAGAATGAAATGGATCCAGTGAATAAAGACAATGTATTTGCAAAGCTTCACTGTGAAAAGCAGTGACATGTGCGAGGTTTAAAGGACGATTTGGGGTGAAAAAAGAGCTGTTTTCTCTTTCCTAAGAGAGGAGATAAGAGAACATGCTTGTTTGTTGATAGAAATGATCTAGTAGAAAGGGAAATATTGATAATGAAGGAGGAAAACAGAAGGAGGGAAATCCTTAAAAGGTGACAATGAAGATCCACAGCAAAGGAGGAAGACTTCATGGGAGAAGAGTACTTCTCTGGGCGTAAAGAAGGGAAGGCAGGCCAGATGCACACAAGTAGAGGCTGGCAGGTCAGTTTATGGAGTTATCATGAGGCATATCTGCTTTGATAGCTCTCTTAGTCATGAGAGTTGCAAGTGGAGTGGGGGAGACTGTTGGTGAGGGAAGGTCTGAGAATTTTTCCACCAAGAGAAACTGTGAAATTCCTTTTAAAGGACCAATTTGCCCCTGAGAAAAAAAGGGGAGTGGGGTGGGAGGAAGCCTTCCCCTGTGATAAGGTGGATTTGAGGGGGGGGGCAGTTTCATAAGTCTGATATTTATAAACACATTATTTTAGTGTGATAATTAAATTATAGTCAAATATAATAAACTAATTGAATAGAAGAGAATATTTCTTTTGTGGTGATACAATAGGACTTATGTTGCCTTCTTGAAATTCACCACTGCAGTATGGATTTAAATATTCAACATCTTTTAATGAGTTGTTACATACTTAAAAGTAGGTAAAAATGCTAGACTCTCTCTGTAGCCCTAGATGAGCATTGTCCCTAAGCGGTGACATTAGTTAACATCCTAAAACCCCATAAAAGTAGCTGTTTTATCCCAATTAAAGTAGGACAGTCATTTCAACAGTCTTGCTTTCCAGACAGAATAGTATTTTACGCATCTTCTCCCAAGCCATAAGCAAATGATATTTCAATGGCTGAAAGCTCAAGACTGCCTAGATTCAAACTCTTCTCAAACAAGTATCAGAAAGGCAAAAATGTATTGTTCCTGGGCTAAAAATCCTTCATCTCCATCTTGAGGTTTAGGACTTTGGGTTGTAAGTGACAGCAATGAAGAATTGGTGTATTTAAACTCTTGAGGGATATCAACCTTTGGGAGTATCTTTCAATGCAGAACCACAGTTTTATCATAGAACGGGTATGTGTCTCAGTCTGTTCCCTTTGGAAGGAATGAGAGGTATGAAATGGTTATCATAGAAAAAGAAATGACTTTACTGGGAAAGCATAATAGGATTGTTTGTTAAAATACAATCAGTTCTCAGAATGGGAGAAATTCTTGCAAATGAAGCAACTGACAAAGAATTAATGTCAAAAATTTAGAAGCAGCCCATGCAGCTCAATATCAAAAAAACAAACAACCCAATCCAAAAATGGGCAGAAGACCTAAATAGACATTTATCCAAAAAAGATATACAGGTTGCCAACAAACATATAAAAGGATGCTCAATATCAGTAATCATTAGAGAAAAGCAAATCAAAACTACAATGAGGTATCACCTCACACCAGTCAGAATGTTCATCATCAAAAAATCTAGACACAATAAATGCTGGAGAGGGGGTGGAGAAAAAGGAACCCTCTTGCACTGTTGTTGGGAATTAAAATTGATACAGCCACTATGGAGAATAGTGTGGAGGTTCCTTAAAAAACTAAAAATAGAACTACCATATGACCTAGCAATCCCACTATTGGGCATATACCCTGAAAAAACCATAATTCAAAAAGAGTCATGTACCACAATGTTCACTGCAGCTCTATTTACAATAGCCAGGACATGGAAGCAAAGCTAAGTGTCCATTGACAGATGAATGGATAAGGAAGATGTGGCACATATATACAATGGAATATCACTGAGCCATAAAAAGAAACGAAATTGAGTTATTTGTAGTGAGGTGGATGGACCTAGAGTTTGTCATACAGAGTGAAGTAAGTCAGAAAGAGAAAAACAGATACCATATGCTAACACATATATATGAAATCTTAAAAAAAAAAAAAAAAAGGTTATGAAGAACCTAGGGGCAGGAGAGGAATAAAGAGGCCGATATAGAGAATGCACTTGAGGACACAGGGAGGGGGAAGGGTAAGCTGGGACAAAGTGAGAGAGTGGCATGGACTTATATATACTACCAAATGTAAAATAGATGGCTAGTGGGAAGCAGCCACATACCACAGGGAGATCAGCTCGGTGCTTTGTGACCTCCGTGGGATGGGGAGGGTGGGAGGGAGATGCAAGAGGGAGGAGATATGGGGATATATGTATATGTATAGCTGATTCACTTTGTTATAAAGCAGAAACTAACACACCATTGTAAAGCAATTATACTCCAATAAAGATGTTAAAAAAATAAAAAATAAAAAAATAAAGATAGAACCAAATGGATTTCCTGACAGAATAAAGGTGGCATGAGACAGAGGGAAAATAATAATAATAATAATACAGTTAGGTTGCAGTTTTCAAGAAACATTTTTGTTGCTTTAATTAGATTCACACAAATAATCTGCATTCTTGATTTGATCCAGGAAATAACTTTATTCAAGGGTATTAGCAAACTACCCCTAAGGGATAAAGAAAATTGCTTCTAGAAGTGGTTAATATCAACTACATATTGATTTTTTACTAATTTTGTTTTAATAAGATAATACCTGGCTATATCTCTAAATTCTAGATGTGCTCTACTGTAGTTGCCTGTGTACCACAAATGACACCATTAATATTTTGCAATGCAAAGCTCTTCCATAAATTAAAAAAAATAAATTATTCCTACAACATTTCCTTGAGAAGAAACCAAGTTTACTATTCCCATTTTCTGAAAATGAAAGTAAAGCATAGACATTAAAAAGTACTATCCCCAAATCTATCAGGTGTCTTTGACTGACAGTTTAATTATTATGCCACAAAATTTGAATGGTTAAGCATAAAAATGTACAGTAAGTAGAGCATTTAGGAAATCATTGAATGGAAGCTCCAATTCCACCTGCTTTGTCTTTGAATTCACTTCAGCAAGACTCAATTCAGTTAAACAAGCAAGCACTGAAGTTTTCTACTATGATTAAAGCATCTAAACTTATAAGAAGGCAAAAATATCAATTAAATGATCATTTGAGACCTGGACCCAAGACATACTAGGGCAATTCAGTAGGTAGCTGTGTTTTTAAATTAAAAATGATGGATTGCTATCTACGTTGATGCCGTTAGACTAAACATTTTTATTGCTGTTGTTGTTTTGCTAGTGATAATGATAAGTCTCTGATTCATTGATTTTCAGTGCAACAGACAGAATTGTTCAAAATTCTTGTCTCATTCAAGAAAAAAATAACTATAACTACATGTTTCATATTTGGCTCTGAATTGGGTAATCAGTAGTCATTACCTTCCCAGTGGGGTTCCTTCCTCCTATACTTCCTTTTTTAAAACATCTTTGTTGGAGTATAATTGCTTTACAATGGTGTGTTAGTTTCTGCTTTTTAACAAAGTGAATCAGTTATACATATATATATGTCCACATATGTCTTCCGTCTTGTGTCTCCCTCCCTCCCAAACTTCCTATCCCACCCCTCTATGTGGTCACAAAGCACCGAGCTGAACTCCCCGTGCTATGTGGCTGCTTCCCACTAGCCATCTATTTTATGTTTAGTAGTGTATATATCTCCATGCCACTCTCTCACTTTGTCCCAGCTTACCCTTCTCCTCCCCATATCCTCAAGTCCATTCTCTAGTAGGTCTGTGTCTTTATTCCTGTCTTGACCCTAGGATCTTCATGACCTTTTTTTTTTTTTTTTACATTCCATATATACGTGTTAGCATATGGTATTTGTTTTTCTCTTTCTGACTTACTTCACTATGTATGACAGACTCTAGGTCCATCCACCTCACTACAAATAACTCAGTTTCGTTTCTTTTTGTGGCTGAGTAATATTCCGTTGTATATATGTGCCAAATCTTCTTTATCCATTCACCTGTTGATGGACACTTATGTTGCTTCCATGTCCTGGCTATAGTAAACAGAGCTGCAGTGAACATTTTGGAACATGACTTTTTTTGAATTATTGTTTTCTCAGGGTATATGCCCAATAGTGGGATTGCTGGTTCGTATGGTAGTTCTATTTTTAGTTTTTTAAGGAACATCCATACTGTTCTCCATAGTGGCTATATCAATTTATATCCCCAACAACAGTGCAAGAGGGTTCCCTTTTCTCCATGCCCTCTCCAGCATTTATTGTGTCTAGATTTTTTGATGATGGCCATTCTGACCAGTGTGAGATGATAGCTCATTGTAGTTTTGATTCTTTCATGTGTTTGTTGGCGATCTGTATATCTTCTTTGGAGAAACTTAGGTACTTCTGCCCATTTTTGGATTGGGTTGTTTGTTTTTTTGATATTGAGCTGCATGAGCTGCTTGTAAATTTTGGAGATTAATTCTTTGTCAGTTGCTTCATTTGCAAATATTTTCTCCAATTCTGAGGGTTGTCTTTATGTCTTGTTGATGGTTTCCTTTGCTGTGAAAAAGCTTTTAAGTTTCATTAGGTCCTATTTGTTTATTTTTGTTTTTATTTCCATATCTCTAGGAGGTGGATCAAAAAGAATCTTGCTGTGATTTATGTCATAGTGTTCTTCCTATGTTTTCCTCTAAGAGTTTGATAGTGTTTGGCCTTACATTTAGGTCTTTAATCCATTTTGAGTTTACTTCTGTGTATGGTGTTAGGGAGTGTTATAATTCCATTCTTTTAAATGTAGCTGTTCAGTTTTCCCAGCACCACTTATTGAAGAGGCTGTCCTTTCTCCACTGTATTTTCTTGCCTCCTTTATCAAAGATAAGGTGACCATTTGTGCGTCAGTTTATCACTGAGCTTTCTATCCTGTTCCATTGATCTATATTTCTGTTTTTGTGCCACTACCATATTGTCTTGATTACTGTAGCTTTGTAGTATAGTCTGAAGTCAGGGAGCCTGATTCCTCCAGCTCCATTTTTCTTTCTCAAGATTGCTTTGGCTATCCGGGGTCTTTTGTGTTTCCATATAAATTGTGAAATTTTTTCTTCTAATTCTCTGAAAAATGCCAGTGGTAGTTTGATAGGGATTGCACTGAATCTGTAGATTACTTTGGGTAGTAGACTCATTTTCACAATGTTGACTCTTCCAATCCAAGAACATGGTATATCTCTCCATCTATTTGTATCATCTTTAATTTCTTTCATCAGTGTCTTATAATTTTCTGCATACAGGTCTTTCATCTCCTTAGGTAGGTTTATTCCTAGATATTTTATTCTTTATGTTGCAGTGGTAAATGGGAGTGTTTTCTTGATTTCACTTTCAGATATTTCATCATTAGTGTATAGGAATGCCAGAGATTTCTGTGCATCAATTTTGTATCCTGCTAATTTACCAAATTCATTGATTAGCTCTAGTAGTTTTCTGGTAGCATCTTTATGATTCTCTATGTATAGTATCATGTCATCTGCAAACAGTGACAGCTTTACTTCTTCTTGTCCAATTTGGATTCCTTTTGTTTCCTTTTCTTCTCTGATTGCTGTGGCTAAAACTTCCAAAACTATGTTGAATAAGAGTGGTGAGAGTGGGCAACCTTTTCTTGTTCTGATCTTACTGGAAATGCTTTCAGTTTTTCACCATTGAGGACGATGTTGGCTGTGGGTTTGTCATATGTGACCATTATTATGTTGAGGTACATTCCCTCTATGCCTACTTTCTGGGGGTTTTTTATCATAAGTATGTGTTGAATTTTGTCAAAAGCTGTTTCTGCATCTATTGAGATGATCATATGGTTTTTCTCCTTCAATTTGTTAATATGGTGTATCACATTGATTGATTTGCGTATATTGAAGAATCCTTGCATTCCTGGAATAAACCCCACTTGATCATGGTGTATGATCCTTTTAATGTGCTGTTGGATTCTGTTTGCTAGTATTTTGTTGAGGATTTTTGCACCTATATTCATCAGTAATATTGCCATGTAGTTTTCTTTTTTTGTGACATCTTGGTCTGGTTTTGGTTTAAGGGTGTTGGGGGCCTCATAGAATGAGTTTGGGAGTGTTCCTCCCTCTGCTATTTTGGAAGAGTTTGAGAAGGACAGGTGTTAGCTCTTCTCTAAATGTTTGATAGAATTCACCTGTGAAGCCATCTGGTCCTGGGCTTTTGTTTGTTGGAAGATTTTGAATCACAGTTTCAAGTTCAGTGCTTCTGATTGGTCTGTTCATATTTTCTATTTCTTCCTGGTTCAGTCTTGGAAGGTTGTGCATTTCTAAGAATATGTCTGTTTCTTCCAGGTTGTCCATTTTATTGGCATAGAGTTGCTTATAGTAATCTCTCATGATCCATTTTATTTCTGTAGTGTCAGTTGTTCCTTCTCCTTTTTCATTTCTAATTCTATTGATTTGAGTCTTCTACCTTTTTTTCTTGATGAGTCTGGCTAATGGTTTATCACTTTTGTTTATCTTCTCAAAGAACCAGCATTTAGTTTTATTGATCTTTGCTATCATTTCCTTCATTTCTTTTTCATTTATTTCTGATCTGATCTTTATGATTTCTTTGCTTCTGCTAAGTTTGGGTGTTTTTTGTTCTTCTTTCTCTAATTGCTTTAGGTGTAAGGTTAGGTTGTCTACTTGAGCTGTTTCTTGTTTCTTCAGGTAGGAATGTATTGCTATAAGTTTCCCTCTTAGAACTGCTTTTGCTGCATCTCATAGGTTTTGGGTTGTCGTGTTTTCATTGTTATTTGTTTCTAGGTATTTTTTTGATTTCCTCTTTGATTTCTTCAGTGATCTCTTGGTTATTAAGTAGTGTATTGTTTAGCCTCCATGTGTTTGTATTTTTTACAGATTTTTTCCTGTAATGGATATCTAGTCTCATAGCATTGTGGTCGGAAATGATACTTGATACAATTTCAATTTTCTTAAATTTACCAAGGCTTGATTTGTGACCCAAGATATGATCTATCCTGGAAAGTGTTCCATGAGCACTTGAGAAGAAAGTGTAATCTGATATTTTTGGATGGACTGTCCTATAAATATCAATTAAGTACATCTTGTTTAATGTATCATTTAAAGCTTGTATTTCCTTATTTATTTTCATTTTTGATGATCTGGCCATTGGTGTAAGTGGGTTGTTAAAGTCCCCTACTATGAATGTGTTACTGTCGATTTCCCCTTTTATGGCTGTTAGCATTTGCCTTATATATTCAGGTGCTCCTAAGTTGAGTGCATAAATATTTACAATTGTTATATCTTCTTCTTGGATTCATCCATTGATCAGTATGTAGTTTCCTTCTTTTTCTCTTGTAATAGTCTTTGTTTTAAAGTCTATTTTGTCTGATATGAGAATTGCTACTCCAGCTTTCTTTTCATTTCCATTTGCATGGAATATATTTTTCCTTCCCCTCACTTTCAGTCTGTATGTGTCGTAGGTCTGAGGTGGTTCTCTTGTAGACAGCATATATATGGGTCTTATTTTTGTATCTATTCAGCCAGTCTATGTCTTTTGGTTGGAGCATTTAATCCATTTACTTTTAAGTTAATTATCGATATGTATGTTCCTATTACCATTTTCTTAATTGTTTTCAGTTTGATATTGTAGGTCTTTTCCGTCTCCTGTATTTCATGCCTAGAGAAGTTCCTTTAGAATTTGTTGTAAAGCTGGTTTGGTGATGCTGAATTCTCTTAGATTTTGCTTGTCTGGAAAGGTTTTAATTTCTCTGTCGAATCTGAATGAGATTCTTGCTGGGTAGAGTAATCTTGGTTGTAGGTTTTTCTCCTTCATCACTTTAAATATGTCCTGCTACTCCCTTATGGTTTGCAGAGTTTCTGCTGAAAGATCAGCTGTTAACCTTATGGGGATTCCCTTTTGTGTTATTTGTTGTTTTTCCCTTTCTGCTTTTAATATTTTTTCTTTGTATTTAACTTTTGATAGTTTGATTAATATGTGTCTTGGCGTATTTCTCCCTGGATTTATCCTGTATGGGACTCTCTGCACTTCCTGGACTTGATTAACTATTTCCTTTCCCATATTAGGGAAGTTTTCAACTATAGTCTCTTCAAATATTTTCTCAGTCCCTTTCTTTTTCTCTTCTTCTTCTGGGACCCCTATAATTTGAATGTTGGTACGTTTAATGTCCCAGATGTCTCTGAGACTGTCCTCAATTCTTTTCATTCCTTTTTCTTTATTCTGCTCTGTAGTAGTTTTTTCCACTATTTTATGTACCAGTTCACTTATCTATTCTTCTGCTTCAGTTATTCTGCTATTGATCCCTTCTAGAGAATTTTTAGTTTCATCGATTGTGTTTTTCATCACTGTTTGCTCCTTAGTTCTTGTAGGTCCTTTTTAAACGTTTCTTGTATTTTCTCCATTCTATTTCCAAGATTCTGGATCATCTTTACTATCACCTGTCTGAATTCTTTTTCAGGTTGACTGCCTATTTCCTCTTCATTTGTTAGGTCTGGTGGGTTTTTACCTTGCTCCTTCATCTGCTGTGTGTTTCTCTTTCTTCTTATATTGCTTAACTTACTGTGTTTGGGGTCTCATTTTCACAGGCTGCAGGTTCATAGTTTCCATTGTTTTTGGTGTCTGTCCCCAGTGGCTAAGGTTGATTCAGTGGGTTGTGTAGGATTCCTGGTGGAGGGGAGTAGTGCCTGTGTTCTGATGGATGAGGCTGGATCATCTCTTTCTGGTGGGTAGGTCCACGTCTGTTGGTGGGTTTTGGGGTGTCTTTGGCCTTATGATTTTAGGCAACCTCTCTGCTAATGAATCGTGTTGTGTTCCTGTCTTGCTAGTTGTTTGGCATAGGGTGTCCAGAACTGTAGCTTGCTGGTCGTTGAGTGGAGCTGGGTCTTGGCATTGAGATGGAGATCTCTGGGAGATTTTCACCATTTGATATTACGTGGAGCTGGGAGGTCTGTTGTGGACCAGTGTCCTGAACTTGGCTGTCCCACCTTAGAGGCACAGCCCTGACGCCTGGCTGGAGCACCAAGAGCCTGTCATCCACACAGATCAGAATAAAAGGGAGAAAAAAAAAAAAGAAGATAAAATGAAATAAAATAAAATAATTGAATTAAAAAATAATTATTAGGAAAATAATTTTTAAGTAATAAAAAAAAGAGAGAGAAAGAAAGAAGAGAGCAACCAAACCAAAAAGCCAATCCACCAGTGATAACAAGTGTTAAAAACTATACTAAAACAGAAACAAATGGACAGAGAGAACCCTAGGACAAATGGTAAAAGCAAAGCTATACAGACAAAATCACACACAGAAGCATACACATACACTCTCACAAAAAGAGGAAAAGGGAAAAAAAGATATATATATATATATATATATATATATATATATATATATATATATATATATATATCGTTGCTCCCAAAGGCCACCTCCTCAATTTGGGATGATTCGTTGTCTATTCGGGTATTACACAGATGCAGGGTACATCAAAATGATTGTGGAGCTTTAATCCACTGCTCCTGAGGCTGCTGGGAGAGATTTCCCTTTCTCTTCTTTGTTCGCACAGCTACTGGGGTTCAGCTTTGGATTTGGACCCGCCTCTGCGTGTAGGTCGCCTGAGGGCGTCTGTTCTTCGTTCAGACAGGATGGGGTTAAAGGAGCAGCTTACTCGGGGACTCTGGCTCACTCAGGCCAGGGGAAGGGAGGGGCATGGACGCAGGGCGAGCCTGCGGCGGCAGAGGCCGGTGTGACGTTGCAGCAGCCTGTGTTCTCCCAGGGAAGTTGTCCCTGGATCACGGGACCCTGGCAGTGGCGGCAGCACAGCCTCCCAGGAGGGGTGGTGCGGGTAGTGACCTGTGCTTGCACACAGGCTTCTTGGTGGCTGTAGCAGCAGCCTTAGCATCTCATGCCCGTCTCTGGGGTCTGTGCTGATACCCGCGGCTCACGCCCATCTCTGGAGCTCTTTTAAGCGGCGCTCTTAATCCCCTCTCCTCGCGCACCAGGAAACAAAGAGGCAAGAAAAAGTCTCTTGCCTCTTCGGCAGGTCCAGACTTTTTCCCAGACTCCCTCCCGGCTAGCTGTGGCGCACTAGCCCCCTTCAGGCTGTGTTCACGTGCCAGTCCTCTCCCTGGGATCCGACTGAAGCCCGAACCTCAGCTCCCAGCCCCCGCCTTCCCTGGTGGGTGAGCAGACAAGCCTCTCGGACTGGTGAGAGCTGGTCGGCACCAATCAGCTGTGCGGGAATCTCTCCACTTTGCCCTCCACACCCTTGTGGTTGCGTGCTCCTCCGCGGATCCGAGGCTTCCCCCCCCGCCGCCCGCAGTCTCCACCCGTGAAGGGGCTTCCTAGTGTGTGAAAACTTTTCCTCCATCACAGCTCCCTCCCACTGGTGCAGGTCCCGTCCCTATTCTTTTTTCTCTGTTTTTTTCTTTTTTCTTTTGCCCTACCCAGGTACGTGGGGAGTTCTTGCCTTTTGGGAGGTCTGAGGTCTTTTGCCAGCGTTCAGTAGGTGTTCTGTAGGAGTTGTTCCACATGTAAATGTATTTCTGATGTATTTGTGGAGAGGAAGGTGATCTCCACGTCTTACTCTCCCGCCATCTTGAAGCTCCCTCCCCTCCTATACTTCTTGATATAACTAGTTCTGTTTAGCTATGTTCAACTACATAGTTGCTAATTGAAGGTTGATGCTTATTCTTATGCTATTTTGATATGTTCCTAATTACTTAAAACTGTTTCTTAGATGTACTAGTACTCGGTAAAAATTAATTTTGAGTTACTTAACTCTAACCTTTCTGAATTATAGGACTGTTACATTAAGAGGGAAGAGTTTTGGTTGACTGAGTAGGCAATTATGCCATTTAAGGACCCAAAGGAGATTGGAAGTGATGTTCTAAACAGGACAGTTGAAGGGAAAAAAAGAAAGAAAGAAAAGAAACTGATCACTTTAAGAGAAAATAATTGGATTACAAGTCCTCTTCCAATATTAGAGAGTGTCATGCCTTTGCTGGAAAATAGGCCTACAAGGTAACCTTACAGTACAAACTGATGCTTTCCAGAAGTCCAAATGTCAAAGTCATTGGCTAAATAACCAAAAAGAAGAAGCTAGTGGCATTGGAGAGGAAAGATGACAATTCAAAGGAGTCGGACCAGAGAGGCACTCTCCTGGCCACTTTAGTGATTCAGTGCATTCAGTAGAGTTCCAGGAAAGGTCTAAGACAGCCCAGAAACAAATGCAGCCCAAAGGGAAAATAACAGCATCAAAGTGTACCTTTTGCACACGAAGACTGCCCAAGTGTACAAAATATCAACTAATAATTTTTACCAGAAATGTCTTCATTGTTTTGAACTCCTACCATGTGTGAAGCATAGAGTTAAGTGGTTAAGGGCTAAGGAAAAAAACTGAACAAATCAGGCAAGGTCTCTGCCTTGCTGGGCAGCAAGTCCTTCCTGAAAAGGATCTGGGAAGGATATCTATCTTTGGGTCTACAAACACAAAAGTATACAAGTCTGTGTTCAAATGTTACTTCATTGGAGACCTACCCAGTCCACTCTATTAAAATAGTACTTCACCCCTCTATCTGATAGTATATTGTATAGAATAGCTATTAGTCTATTGTTTGCTTCCCCACCAGGACAAGGCACCATAGCAGCAAAGATGTTGTCTGGTTTACCACTTTATCATCAGGACTACAATCATGCCTATACATAGCAAGCTCTCAATAAATATTTGTTGGATGAATGCGTGAATAATTAAAGAATTGAGCTTGTTTGCATTTTTGTCTATTGTAGTCAAGTTTGGGAGGAACATTCTTATAATATTTTTAGTCTAATTGTCTAACTTACTTCAGATAAATTCTTAGAAGCAAACTGTTAGGTGTGCATATTTTTAAAGACTTTGATAGAATGCCAAGTTATTATTCTGAAAAGAAATTTGAATTTATATTCCTCCAGTGTAGGACAATCCTCTTTTCTTATAACTTTCCATAAAAGGGTATCATCATGTTAACTTGTATGAATTTTGTGGGTAGAAAAGATTGCAGTGGTGTTTTATTTTGAATTTATTTGTTTATTAGGTGGTGCTAGTTTCATACAATTGTTGATCGATATTTCTTCTTCTTTTGAGAATTGTTGTTACAATTGGCTTATCCCATTATTCTGATCAGTTTTTACCTTTTTTCATTGTTTTGTAAGAGTGCTTTATGTATTAGAAATACTTATCCTTTGTCACATGTGTTACAAAATATTTTTAACCACTTTATCATTTGTTGTTCAGCCTTCTTTATTATGGGAATTTGGCAGTAAAATTTTTCATTTTTATGTCATCCAAACAATCAAAATTGTTCTTTAGAGTTTGCACCTGTGGTGGATTAAAAATTGCCAAAAATCCTTGCAACGTCTCTCATCAAGAAGCAGGGTTTCCTTTGCCACTTCTTGAAACTAGCAGATCTTGTGAATTTCTATGACTAATAGAATGAGGCTGTAGTGACCTTGTGCAAATTTCTGAAGCAAATTCTCTGCAGTTTCTGCTTTTGCCTCTTTGAATCCCTGAGGCCACTATACTGTGAAGAAGTCCAGTCTAGCCATCTTGAAGATAAGAGAACAGTCATCCCATTTCCCCTAGCTGAACCCAGACACCTTTGGACCCATGATCTGATCACAGCCACATGAGTTAATCCAGCCAAGATCAGCATAAGAACCACCTAGCTAATCCACAGAATCATAAAAAATAATAAATCATTATTTAAATTCAGTAAGTTTTAGGGTAATTTGTTACACAGCAGTAAATAACTGATGTGATGGCTTTGGATTATCCTCAGCTAATTATTTTCCAGCTTATATTATAGAAATATATATCTAAATTTATTTTAGTATATTATTTTAATTTTTACATTTTTATCTTCAAGTACAAATTATTTTTAATGCAACATATGAGGCAGTATTTCAACATCACTTTTTCTTTACATCTTTATTGGAGTATAATTGCTTCACAATGTTGTGTTAGTTTCTGCTGTACAGTGAAGTGAATCAGCTATATGTATACATATATCCGCATATCCCCTCCCTCTTGAGCCTCCCTCCCACCCTCTCTGTTCCACCCCTCTAGGTTGTCAGAAAGCATCTCAACATAGCTATAAAATTGTCTCCAAATCATATATTGAATATCATATTTATCTCACTCATTTTTAATGCCACCATGCCAAAATTCCCAAAATTTGGATTTATTTGCTAACTGTTTAAGCTTTCCATTTTTCTATTTATTTATCACTGGTCCAGTATTACACTTTTAATAAATGCAGCTTTATATATTTTTTTTTTTGAAAAAATGACTTTATTTTTTTAGAGCAGTTTGAGACTCATACTTAAATGAAAGGAAGGTACAGAGATTTCCCATATACTCCCTTCTCCCACACATGCATAGCCTCCCTACTACCAACATTACTCACCAGAATAGTACATCTATTATAATTGATGAACCTACATTGACAAATCATAATCACCCAAAGTTCATGGTCTGCATTACAGTTCACTCTTGGTTTTCTAAATTTTTGGGGTTTGGACAAATGGATAACGACAGGTAGCTATCATTAAAATATCATACAGAGTAATTTCACTGTCCTAAAAATCTTCTAGGCTCTACTTTTTCATCTTCTCTCCCCTACCCACGACTTTACAAAAATTGACCTTTTCACTGTTTTAATAATTTTGTCTTTTCCAGAATGTCATATAGCTGAAATCATACAGTATGTAGACTTTTCAGATTGTTTTCTCTCACTTAGTAATATGCATTTAAGATTCCTTTATGTCATTTCTTGGCTTAACAGCTCATTTCTTTTTTAGCACCAAATAATATTTAATTGTCTGGATGTACCAAAGTTTATTAATCCATTCACCTACTGAAGGACATCTTGGTTATGTCCAAATTTTGGCAATTATGAATAAAAACAGCTATAAACATTCATGTGCAGGTTTTTATGAATATAAATTTCAATTCCTCTAGGTAAATAGCAAGGTTTAGTTTAGTTTTGTAAGAAACTGCCAACTATGTTCCAAAATAGCTGTAGCATTTTGCATTCCCATCAGTGATGTATTAGAGTTTCTGTTGCTCCGCATCCTCACTAGCATTTGCTATTGTCAATGTTCCAGATTTTGGTCATTCTAATAGGTGTGTAGTGGTATCTCATTGTTGTTTTAATTTGCATTTCCCTAATGACATATTATGTAGAAAATATTTTCATATGCTTATTTGCCATCTGTATATCTTCCTTGGTGAGGTGTCAATAAAGGTGTTTGGCCCATTTTTTTAATCAAATTGTTGGTTGTCTTATTGTTGAGCTTTAAGAGTTTTTTGTATATTTTGGATAACAGTCCTGTAAATATTTCCTCCTAGTCTGTGGCTCTTCTCATTCTCTTGACAGTGTCCTTTGTGGAGTAGAAGTTGTTATTTTAATGAAGTCTTGTTTATCAATTATTTATTTCATGGATTGTGCTTTTGATGTTGTATCTAGAAAGCTGTTGCCATATCTAAGGTCATCTAGGTTCTCTCCTGTGTTATCTTCTGGGAGTTTTATAGTTTTATGTTTTACATTTAGGTCTATGATACATTTTGAGTTAATTTTTGTGAAGAATGTAAGATCTGTAGCTAGATTCATTTGTTTTGCATGTGTGTCTAGGTGTTCCAGCACCATTTGTTGAAAAGACTATCTTTGCTTCATTGTATTGCTTTTGCTCTTTAATCAATGATCAGTTGACTAAATTTATGTGGGTCTGCTTTTAGGCTCTGTATTCTGTTTCACTGACCTGTTTGTTCTTTTGCCAATACCACACTATCTTGATTACTGTAGCTTCATATTAAGTCTTGAAGGTGGATAGTATCAGTCCTCTAACTTCGTTCTTCTTCAGTCTAGTGTTGGCTATTTGAGGTCTTTAGCATCTCCATATAAACTCTAGAATCAGTTTGTTGATATCCAAAAAATAATTTGATGGAATCTTGATTCAGATAGGATTAAATCTATAGAGCAAGTTGTATATATATGTCTTAACAAATCTAGTGGTTGTTAGAGTTCGCTCAGCTTAGGACCTTTTATCCTTCTTCTTCTTCTCCTTCATCTTCGTCTTCTCCTTCTCCTCTCCCTCTCCCCCTCCTCCTCCTCCCTCTGAGTCTTAAAATTAATGGTTCCTGTGCTTTGTTTGGCTCAATCACGTGTCAGTCCCCAAATGTTTTCTTTTTAAGTCCAAACAGTTTTAAATTCAAATAGTTTCAGATCAGGAGATATCACTTAAAAATCTGGAATTTTGACTTGGATGATCTGGCAATTCTGGCCTATAGTTCTCCTTGATAGCAATCAATTCAGGTGAAGATGAATAGCAGGCATTTCTATCTCCAAGCCAGACCTCTTTTGTAAGCTATAGATCATACATCCAACTGTTTACTAACATTAACTCATCCTAGAAATTGCTTTTCTGGTTTCCACTATTGCTAAGGAGAAGTCAGGACAAACTTTTCTCATTATTTTGCAAGTAACCTTCTTGCCTTCCTTGAATAGCTGGAGGAATTTTTCTTTACAGAGCATACATGCTCAACACTAAATCCCATGACACTCAATTTTTAATGAAAAGATTTCTTTATCGTCTTTATCATGATCAAGAAAAGATTTCCTTTATCATGATCTCTTTATCATCCCTACCTTCAGATTTGTTTCCAAAATAGGAAATGTTACTGGGATTTTTCCAGATTTACTTCACTAACTTTCTAAAACACTGAATCACTCCTTTTGGAAGAATTATTTAATGTCAACTTACAATGTCTACTTTCAGTTTTGTTCAGTTTATACTGTTCGTGAAACATATTCCATGTAGTTTGTGTAATAGGTTTGAAACTAAACCCTAATCTCAAGTTTTTTGCCTATTTTATTCATTTTGGTACATTTCAGCGGGCTGGGCCTTCTCTTATTCCTACATCTTTCCTGGAAATGTCTTCATCAAATATTTGATGTGCATGTTACATGGTGCGTGGTTTATTAAACATCTTAATATTACTTTACAGCAAGAGGGCTTGCTTTTTTTGCTTCAGACATTCCCTTTTCAAAGATAGGGAATATGCCACCTGTAAGCATTCAATAAAACTAATTACCTAGGAATTTATGAGCAATTTATTGATGGGCTTGCTACCTGAATAAATACTTCGTGTTCATGGTTATTCAATATAGTTATTTTGTCCCTTTATCTCTTCCTTAACCTACAAGTCAACAAACAATGCACTTTTAATCTTGTATTTATCCTGAACATTCTAAGAACTCCTACTTAAAATTTTTTCTTTAATAGGTAGAGTGACTTTTCTGAGGCAGTTGTAAGGTATATCAGTCACAGGTATCTAGAGAAACAGAACCAACAGGATATATGTTTATAGATTTATCTTTATCTGCCTATCTTTCTATCTATCTATCATCTATAGAGAAAGAAAGAGAGAGGAGAGATTAATTTTAAGGAGTTAGCTCATGCAATTGTGGAGGCTTGGCAAGTCCAAAATCTAATGGGGTAAGCAGACAGGTTGCAGACTCAGGGAAGAGATGCAGAGTTCCTTCTTGCTTAGAGGGAGGTCAGCCTTTGTTCTGTTAAAGGCTGCAGCTGATTGGATGAGGCCCATTCACTTTATGGAAGGTATTTGACTTCACTCAAAGTCTACCAACTTAAATGCTGATCTCATCCAAAAAACACTTTCACAGAAAACATCCAGAATAGCGTTCAACCAGGTATCTGGCCACTGTGGCCCAACCAAGATGACACACAAAATCAGCCATCACAGAAGATACTTTTTTAGAGGTGTTCATATTTATAAAAGTAGGTTATATGGCACATTTGGGTTATTGGAAAAGATCTATCCTTTGGTGAGCCATCTGTTTGTTTACTGTTAATGTGAACTGACTGGAATCATAGCTATTTTAAACCAGCATTATCACAACACATTACAGGAACTGCATATGCTGAAAAAAACTGGGCAGTAAAACATATTGATGAAGAGTTATTGACAGCTTTTGTCCAGACGTGCATTTGCAAAAACAGTGAGTCCATATTTTTGCAACAGGCTTTCTTATCACAAGCCTGCATAGTTCATAGTATGTGTACAGTCTAAGCTCAGAAAAAACATGAGCTGAATATGCAAGTGTTGTTCCAGTGTTCACAGATAGCATCTGGATAAATAGATCCATATTTTGTTACAGATATACAGAAAGGAGGATGCATACTTTTGTGGCAAGCATTTGCTTGGTGTACTATAATATTTTTTGTTAAAATGCTTACTTTACATGCCTGGGTTTTTTTTTCCCAAAAGGAATAGAGGAAAATAAGTATTTTTCTTCTAGAAATATTTAACTACTACATATTTCTGTCTTTATTATTAATTCTTTTTTCAGTTTTGTTTTGTTTGGGGAGTAGCTCCACAGATATAGAATATTTTCTAACCACATAACATTCTGCACTTAGCAGCAATACCTTGAAATATTCTTAATTTATTTCATAAATCTGCACTCAGGGATGAACAACGCCATAACCTGGCACTGCATAAGTTAAATCACTAATTTCCCCACTATGTAATACAATTATCCTCAAATTGACTGACATAAATTTCTACTTACTACCAATAGAATCACTACTGGTTCAGGTTTATTCACCATTTTTTGCAAAATAATTACAATTAAAAAATAAAAATCATTTCTGTGCTCATGCCACTTTTTGTCCTGAAAAAGTGCTCATCTTTCTTTCAAGCCCTGCTTAAAACTATTCCTCTTTCCCCTAAAAAAACCTCGGAGTGATTCTGCCTCTAGTGGTTCCAGCTCAGGACCTCTCCCTTAGGGCTTGCAGATGTGCTGTGACATCGTATATGTGTGCAGTGGTGTGCACACAGGGTGGCATGACCACATACAGAATTGTGTCATGAATGACCATTACTCTTGCCAGGCATTCAGGGTGAAGGTGAGTGTCTCATAAAAGAAAGATTTTCTTTAAGGCTCAGGAGATTCAACCAGCGTAGTCACTGGGTGCTAACCCTGAGATGCTCTTGTTTGACTGAAAGTTGAGTGGATGGTAGACCAAGACTCAGCCTCTAGGAGGTCCTTTAACATCTTATTCAGTAGTTCTTCATTATGTCCACCCATCAGGTTTTACTTCTCTTCTCACTTCTTGAAAATTTTACTGCAATTAGTTGCTCAACTTTAGGCATCTCCTCTACTGACCACCCCATATCCAAAAACACAAATGTGTTTCTCATCCCTGAAGTTCTTCCTGTGGTTCATGCCCCATGTATTCTGCCCTCACCACTTTAAATAGAAAAAAAAGCTTATCTGAAACAGTCCCAGAATAACAAAGAAAAGGAGGAAAAACAAGAGTGTTAATTTCCCATATTAAAATATATTAAATATTCTTGTTCTCTTACAATGTTTATGTAGGGAAATCAACATTGTAAGGGAACAAGAATCAGCTTATCTTCTCATCCCCTCTGTTACCTGGCCAGGCAATGAGATTCTGGCAGGGTTGTCTGTTCTGAGCTCTGGATGGGACAGTTTCTCCAAGAAAACTGTTTGGGCCAGAGGAAAAGAATGGCATCTCTCCCTACAGTGATGAAGGAGCAGAGGCAGTCTGCTCTCAATTCCTGTTGGACTTATGTGCCATTATGAAAGACAGAGAGATAGAGGGAAAGGGAAGGGGATAGGTAGGAATGGAAGGAAGGAAGGAAGGGAGGGAGGGATGGAGGAAGGGAAGAAGGGAGGAAAAAAAGGAGGGAGGGGGACTTCCCTGGTAGCTCAGTGGTTAAGAATCCACCTATCAATGCAGGGGACACGGGTTTGATCCCTGATCCAGGAAGATCCCACATGCCGCAGAGCAACTAAGCCCGTGCACCACAACTACCGAACCTGAGCTTTAGAGCCCGTGAGCCACAACTACTGAGCCTGAGTGCCACAAGTACTGAAGCCTGCACGCCTAGAGCCCATGCTCTGCAACAAGACAAGCCACCACAACGAGAAGCCCACACACCGCAACGGAAGTCCCACTCGCCGCAACTAGAGAAAGCCCGCATGCAGCAACAAAGACCCAACCTAGCCAAAAATAAATTAATTAATTAATTTAAGAAAAGAATAAACATAAAAAAAAGGATGGAGGAAAGAAAGAAAAGAGAATGAAAGAAATGAAATAAAAACAGGAAGAAAATATTATGTATCCCAGGTTGAAGAATCCCTTTCTTTTCTTTGTGTCAGGAGATCTTGTACACTCTGAAGACTTCCACCCCGGGCAGTATTCTGATCATTCCCAAATCTCCATTACCAGCCTGTCAAGGACTATGAAGAATTTGTGATTTTACCCTGTTTACAAGCTCACAAGTTAGCATACCAGTTTCATGGATGCTGGCAGAAGACTCTTGGATCAGAAACAAAGGAATTTATTACTCACAGAACAACAAGGTGAGTATGCTTCATGTTCACGTCAGTTCCCTTTTCCCACCCAAATCCATGGGACACTGTTTAGAGGCCCAGGCGGATACTGTGGGTGCAGTGGATTTGCACTATAACTAAGAAACCCAAGCTTAGGAAACCCCAAACTTTTATAATGGGCTGCAAGCAAACCTGACCAAACTGTGCTCCAAGGGGAGACATTTTCTTTATCATACTCTAAAGTAAAAAGACACACCCTGTACTCCAGAGTGAAACACTGTCTCTAACTTCTAGGCTGTTCCCTATAACAACATCCTTGAAAAGATATTAAAAGCTGTCAATATCTCTGCCTTAAAGATGCAGAATGCTCCAGAGCCACGGAGAATGCTCTCTCAATAAAGCCCAGCTCTCTTGTCTGAATTCCAGGCTCACATATACAGCTTCTACCACCACCAGGATGTCAGAAAGGCATCTCAAACTCAGATTGCCAGAAGCAAACTCCCCCATAACTCTATTGCCCATTTCCTTTCTCTTTTAGTGAATAACAACTCATTTAGTCCATCCTGAGCCCAGAGTCATCCTAGATGCTATTCTTCCTTCACCCACTCCTGGCTAATCAGTCACCAAGTTCACTCAATTCAGTCTCATTCATATCTTTATACCCACCCACTCTCCTTCGTACTCATGGCCCTGTCTTAGCTCAGGTCCTTAACATCTCTCCCCTGGCTGTTAAAATCCTACTGGTATCCTATCATTCCAGGCCATTCCCCCCACTCACATCCAGCAATTTTTAATGTTGTTGCCTATAAAATAAAATGTAAACTCCTATATTACATAGGAGTTGCATTCTGGCCCCCACCTGCTTTGCTTTTCAGCCTTTTCTCTCCTCTAATTGCATTTATTTATTTGACTGTCTGACTCCTTCTAATAAAATACAAACCCCTCAATTTCAGAGACTCTCACTTATGTGACTTTGATCCTTCCAAGAAGACAATGAACACTAAATAAATCTTTACTAGATAATTATTTATCTAGTCTAGTCACTATCTAGTCATTTATCTTTGTCTACTATGTACAAAGTTCTATAGATGTATATTTTTTTTTCTGGTGTTGGTGTATTTCACTTACATGTGCAGACAATTTTGGACAGACAAAACACAATTTTAGATCAACTATTTTGTTAAAACTTTAAAACCTTCAAGGCAAGAGATCATTTATTTTTCAACACCTCCCTTGCCAAAGGGGGTGTTTGGTAAATAATGTTTACTAGACAACCAATTATTTTTACTAGCAAACTGACTACATATATATGGGTTTTGTGACTATTTTTTAACTTAAATCAGGGTTTCTCAGTTTTGGCACTATTCACATATCCTTGGCTGGATAATTCCTTGTTGTGGGGGCCATCCTATGTGTTGTAGGATGTTTAACAGCATTTCTGATTCCTACCCACTAGGTCCCAGTAGTACCTCCCCAATCCAATTGTGACACCCAAAATTGCCTCCAGACATTGCCAGATGGCCCTGCAGGACAAAAATGCCCCTGGTTTGTGAGTCACTGATTTAGTACCACTGCTTGGCACTTTTTATCTCTCTAAAAAGAATTCACATGGAGTGAAAATTGTGCACAGATTTCTCTAAAACTAATTTTTAAGAACTACTAGAAAAATACATTCCAGCAAGAAAACAGTTCACGGGAGTAAAAATGGGATAAGATGTCTCACAGAACATACATGTTAATAAATGAAATATTATTTATTATATAGACAAAACCAGTGAAGAGTATGATGCTTCAGAAACTATCTTGTGGTAAACCACATGGACCATATTAACCATGGCTGTCTTTCTTAAACCCATAGAAAAAGTTTATACCTTCTCCCCTTTTGTAGAGTAATCTAGCTGTATATCTAGAGTGATGTTTTTTTCTTATTTAGAACATTGTTTTTCTTGACTCAAAATTCTTATAGCATTCTTATTGCCATAATCAATGTTTATTTATTGTAATGCTAATAAACGTTTGTGAGTTTGGTTGTTCTTTTCCAGCAGGATGGTTCAAGAATAATTTTAACACTTGAAGTTTGCAAAGGGATTGTCATCATATTGTCTAATTTTTCTTGGTATTTTCAATAAATATCTTTAAATTTGCTGCAATATTACGCTCTAGAAAATGACTTGAGTGTTCTGCAATAATAGCTTTTCATTTGGGTTATGAGTCTTAATATTCACTTACAGCATCAACTCTAGTAGTTTCAAATATGCCATTATGAGCCATTTGGAATTTTAAAAGCATTCATAAATAAATGTATAGCAGAATGGTTCCAATTTGTTGGATAAGTAATGTAGATTTAAAAAATTAAAATAAAATAATATCAAAATGCATACACAGTTTGGTTAAATAGAGTAAGTGTATTTTGAGTCATTGAAATACATTCTTCATCATATTGAGTGAGGCTTTCAGAAGTGTTGCTTTTGCATTATAACAAATAGCAAATAGTACGCTAGAATAACAAATGCCAGAAATAAAAGTGAAGATTTTAAATAAAAAGAGAATGTCACTTTACCTTTTTCATGAAGAGTGAAAATCTAAAACCTGTTGCCATTTGGTTTTTAAGAAGCCTTATTTATGAAAGGCATGAAGCAAAAAATATACAAAGGAATCAGAAATTTTTTATTACTTTTTCTTCAGCATGCATAGTATTTGGAAAGAATCAAATTAGATCACATAGACTGAAAATTGAGTATAGCAATTATAGCTACTATATCTTTAATTTCTTATATATTCAGAGACTTTATAACAGAAGAAATATCAAATACATTTATTTTCCAAAAAATGTCAATCCACCTCCCCTCCTCCCACAATTCAAAATCCTGAAATCTGTGGGAACCACTCTGCTACTTCTCCTTGCCCAGATTTTCATGGTCCTTTTCAGGGTGTGTAAACGCTTTACTTCTGTGCCAGGTGTGACCATGGAAATCTGTGTCCAGAATCTTAGCCTCCCTTGGCCTGGCCCTAGTATGCTGGTACAAATGGAAAACAAAACTCCTTTACTGGTATAACAATTCCTGTGTCCTCCTAGGCTCAGAGTCTGGCCTCCTTCATCATCCTCTCAGATGCTCACTTCCATTTCCTCCCCTTCCTGAGAAGCCCCATCTCCTTCTCTAACAAAAGCTTCAGATAGATCTTTAAAGTAGCTATTAATTATCACTGAGGCAAGAGAAGCAAAAACCAAGAGCTATTCTCTTCTAACAGTGAGAATAAATCAATATTTTAATAGGCTTATAAATTATATATATATCCTCTACCCATATTTCTTTAATCATCACAAAACCCTTGCAACACATATTGCCACTTCACAGATACAGAGTGACACCGAAAAAGTCTAGTTATCTTTTCCAAAGTCACAAAACTAGAATAGTCAGAGCTGGAACTGAAGCCCAACTCTGTGTGATTCAAGGCCCTCAAACGCTGTAAAAGTTTCAGATGGAATGGAGGAGTCAATGAAGGACAAGGCACTATTACTGAATTTAACTGTAGATGACTACAGAACAATAATTTCAATCCAATGTTTGGTGTCTATGGTAGGTAGAATAATGGGCCCACAAAGATGCCTATGTCCTAATCCCCTGAACCTGTCAATATGTTAAGCGACAAGGCAAAAGGGAATTAAGATTGCTAATAGAATTAAGGTTGCTAATCAGCTGACCTAAAACAGGGAGATTATCCTGGATTATCCAGGCAGACCCAATGAAATTGTAAGAGTCCTTAAATATGGACAAGGGAAGCAGAAGAGTGAATATGAGTGATGTAACATGAGAAGAACTCAACTGGCCATTGCTGGCTGTGATGATGGAAGGGAGCAACAAACCAAGGAATGCAGGCAGCCTTTCGAAGCTAGAAAAGGCAAGAAAAGATAAGCTCTGCCAGAGTACCCAGAAAGGAATGCGGTTCTGCTGACTTTTATTTTGGCCCAGTGAACTCTACACTTCTGAACTCCATAACTGTAATTTAATACATTTGTGCTGTTTGTAACCACTAAGTTTGTGGTGATTTGCTACAGCAGCCATAGAAAACTGTTCTAGTATCTATATCAATTTTAAGTTTTTAAAACACTCTAACAATTAGCAAACAGTAAACCAGAAAAAGATCAAAGAAATCAGCATTCCATTATCATTAAGAAATTCTCAGCCCAAGGATATATTAAAAGATATAAATTCAAAGTTTTCTTTCCTTACGTTTATTCAGACTTATAATTATTCAATCAACAATGATTTCTGGGACAGCTATTATTGACTTGGTGTTGAAGAGATGGTGGGAGGCAAAATAGACCAAGTTTCTGTCCCTCATAGATTTATGATCAGAATAGTCTTAAAAATTGATTCATTGGGTGTTCACTTTATATACAAATCGTTCAAGTGATTTGTATATCAAATTTGTATATCAAGTGATTTGTATATCAAATTTGTATATCAAATATATCAAGTGATATATTTGTATATATATCACTTTATATACCGATTATATACAAATCGGTCAAGTGGAATTTCAAAGAAGTTCAGAGTCAAGTCAGCGGTGGATCAAGAGTAGATGATGTGGAGTCAGGCTCAGCCCCAGGCCTCTCTTTTGTTTCAACCCTGTTGATGGAAGAGCAGCCATGCTCTTGTTTGCTCTTTTCCAAAATCATTGTCCAATCTCTTCCTTCTTCCTTCAAAACTCACCATGCGGTGGATTTGGTCTTGGCAGCCTCACCTCTTCCTTGCTGCCTCAATTTTTCTTTAAATACGTTTACTGCTAACCACTGAAGAAAAATAGGCAATTGCAGAAGAGGCCGGGGGAAGATGGCAGAAGAGTAGGACTGAGAGATCACCTTCCTCCCCACAGATACACCAGAAATACATCTACACATGGAACAACTCCTACAGAACACCTACTGAACGCTGGCAGAAGACCTCAGACCTCCCAAAAGACAAGAAACTCCCCAGGTACCTGGGTAGGGCAAAAGAAAAAAGAATATACAGAGACAAAGAATAGGGATGGGACCTGCACCAGTGGGAGGGAGCTGTGAAGGAGGAAAGGTTTCCACACACTAGGAAGCCCCTTCGCGGTCAGGGACTGCAGGTGGCAGAGGGTGGAATCTTCAGAGCCACGGAGGAGCGCGCAGCAACAGGGGTGAGGTAGGCAAAGCAGAGAGATTCCCGCACAGAGGATCGGTGCCGACCAGCACTCACTAGCCCGAGAGGCTTGTCTGCTCCCCCGGCAGGTCATTCGGGGCTGCGAGCTTAGGCTCGGGCTTCAGTTGGCGTGCAGGGAGAAGACTGGCAGTGTGAACACAGCCTGAAGGGGTTAGTGCACCACGACTAGCCGGGAGGGAGTCCAGGAAAAAGTCTGCACTTGCCGAAGAGGCAAGAGACTTTTTCTTGCCTCTTTGTTTCCTGGTGCACAAGGAGAAGGGATTAAGAGCGCTGCTTAAAGGAGCTCCAGAGACGGGCGTGAGCCGCGGCTAACAGTGCAGACCCCAGAGAAGAGCATGAGTTGCTAAGGCTGTTGCTGCCGCCACCAAGAAGCCTGTGTGCGATCACAGGTCACTAATCCCACCGCCCCTCCCAGGAGCCTGTGCAGCCCTCCACTGCCAGGGTCCCGTGATCCAGGGACAACTTACCCAGGAGAACGCACGGCACGCCTCAGGCTGGTACAACGTCCCACCGGCCTCTGCAGTCGCAGCCTCGCCCCACACTCCGTGCCCCTCCCTCCCCAGGGCCTGAGTGAGGCAGAGCCCCCAAAGCAGCTGCTCCTTTAATCCCATCCTGTCTGAGAGAAAAACAGACGCCCTTCGGCGACCTACACGCAAAGGCAGGGCCAAATCCAAAGCTGAACCCCGGGAGCTGTGCGAACAAAGAAGAGAAAGGGAAATCGCTCCCAGCAGCCTCAGGAGCAGCAGATTAAATCTCCACAATCAACTTGATGTACCCTGCATCTGTGGAATACCTGAATAGAAAACGAATCATCCCAAATTGAGGAGGTGGACGTTGAGAGCAAGATTTATTATTTTTTTCCCCTTTTCCTCTTTTTGTGTGTGTATGTGTAGGCTTCTGTGTGAGATTTTGTCTGTATAGCTTTGCTTTCAACATTTGTCCAAGGGTTGTATCCATACGTTTCCTTTTTTTTTTTTTTTTGCTTTTTTTAAAAAAAATTTCTTAATTATTTTTTATTTTAATAACTTTATTTTCTTTTATCTTACTTTATTTTATTTTATTTTATCCTCTTTCTTCTTTCTTTTTTTCTTTCTTTCTCTCTATCTTTCTACTTTTTCTCCTTTTTATTCTGAGCCATGTGGATCAAAGGCTCTTGGTGCTGAAGCCAGGAGTCAGTGCTCTGCCTCTGAGGTGGGAGAGCCAACTTCAGGACACTGGTCCACAAAAGACCTCCCAGCTCCACATAATATAAAACAGCAAAAATCTCCCAGAGATCTCCATCTCAACAGCAACACTCAGCTTCACTCAATGACCAGCAAGCTACAGTGCTGGACACCCTATGCCAAACAACTAGCAAGACAGGAACACAACACCACCCATTAGGAGAGAGGCTGCCTAAAATCACAATAAGTCCACAGACACCCCAAAAGACACCACCAGACATGGACCTGCCCACCAGAAAGACAAGATCCAGCCTCATCCACCAGAACACAGGCACTAGTCCCCTCCACCAGGAAGCCTACACAATCCACTGAAACAATTTTAGCCACTGGGGACAGACACCAAAAACAATGGGAACTACGAACCTGCAGGCTTCAAAAAGGAGACCCCAAACACAGTAAGATAAGCAAAATGAGAAGACAGGAAAACACACAGCAAATGAAGGAGCAAGATAAAAATCCACCAGGCCTAACTAATGAAGAGGAAATAGGCAGTCTACCTGGAAAAGAATTCAGAATAATGATAGTAAAGATGATCCAAAATCTTGGAAATAGAATTGAGAAAATGCAAGAAACATTTAACAAGGACCTAGACAAACTAAAGATGAAATAAGCAATGATGAACAGCACAATAAATGAAATTAAAAATACTCTAGAAGGGATCAATAGCAGAATAACTGAGGCAGAAGAATTGGTAAGTGACCTGAGAGATAAAATAGTGGAAATAATTACTGCAGAGAAGAATAAAGAAAAAAGAATGAAAAGAACTGAGGACAGTCTCAGAGACCTCTGGGACAACATTAAATGCACCAATATTCGAATTATAGGGGATCCAGAAGAATCAGAGAAAAAGAAAGGGATTGAGAAAATATTGGGAGAGATTATAGTTGAAAACTTCCCTAATATGAGAAAGGAAATATTTAATCAAGTCCAGGAAGCACAGAGAGTCCCATAGAGGATAAATCCAAGGAGAAATACGCCAAGACACATATTAATCAAACTGTCAAAAATTAAATACACAGAAAACATATTGAAAGCAGCAAGGGAAAAACAACAAATAACACAAAAGGGAATCCCCATAAGGTTAACAGCTGATCTTTCAGCAGAAACTCTGCAAGCTAGAAGGGACTGGCTGGACATATTTAAAGTGATGAAGGAGAAAAACCTATAACCAAGATTACTCTACCCAGCAAGGATCTCATTCAGATTTGATGGAGAAATTAAAACATTCACAGACAAGCAAAAGCTGAGAGAGTTCAGCACCACCAAACCAGCTTTACAACAAATGCTAAAGGATCTTCTCTAGGCAAGAAACACAAGAGAAGGAAAAGACCTATGATAAAAATCCCAAAGCAATTAAGGAAATGGGAATAGGAACATACATATCGATAATTACCTTAAATGTAAATGGTTTAAATATTCCCACCAAAAGACACAGACTGGATGAATGGATACAAAAACAAAACCCATATATATGCTGTCTACAAGAGACCTGCTTCAGACCTAGAGGCACATACAGACTGAAAATGAGGGGATAGAAAAAGATATTCCATGCAAATGGAAACCAAAAGAAAGCTGGAGTAGCAATTCTCATATCAGACAAAATAAACTTTAAAATAAAGACTATTAGAACAGACAAAGAAGGACACTACATAACGATCAAGGAATCGATCCAAGAGGAAGATATAACAATTGTAAATATCTATGCACCCAACATAGGAGCACCACAATACATATTGTAAATACTAACGGCCATAAAACGGGAAATCGACAGCAACACATTCATAATAGGGGACGTTAACACCCCACTTTCACCAATGGACAGATCATCCAAAATGAAAATAAATAAGGAAACACAAGCTTTAAATGATACATTAAACAAGATGGACTTAATTGATATTTATAGGACATTCCATCCAAAAACAACAGAATACACAATTTCTCAAGTGCTCATGGAACATTTTCCAGGATAGATCATATCTTGGGTCACAAATCAAACCCTGGTATATTTCAAAAAATTGAAATTGTATCAAATATCTTTTCCAAACACAATGCTATGAGACTAGATATCAATTACAGGAAAAGGTAAACAATGGAGGCTAAACAATACACTACTTAATAACGAAGTGATCACTGAAGAAATCAAAGAGGAAATCAAAAAATACTTAGAAACAAATGACAATGGAGACATGACAACCCAAAACCTATGGGATGCAGCAAAAGGAGTTCTAAGAGGGAAGTTTATAGCAATACAATCCGACCTTAAGAAACAGGAAACATCTCATGTAAACAACCTAACCTTGCACCTAAAGCAATTAGAGAAAGAAGAACAAAAAAACCCCAAAGTTAGCAGAAGGAAAGAAATCATAAATATCAGATCAGAAATAAATGAAAAAGAAATGAAGGAAATGATAGCAAAGATCAATAAAACTAAATGCTGGTTCTTTGAGAAGATAAACAAAATTGATAAACCATTAGCCAGACTCATCAAGAAAAAATGGGAGAAGACTCAAATCAATAGAATTAGAAGAGAAAAAGGAGAAGTAACAACCAACACTGCAGAAATACAAAAGATCATGAGAGCTTACTACAAGCAACTCTATGCCAATAAAATGGACAACCTGGAAGAAATGGACAAATTCTTAGAAATGCACAACCTGCCAAGACCGAATCAGGAAGAAATAGAAAATATGAACAGACCAATCACAGGCACTGAAATTGAAACTGTGATTAAAAATCTTCCAACAAACAAAAGCCCAGGACCAGATGGCTTCACAGGCCAATTCTATCAAACATTTAGAGAAGAGCTAACACCTATCCTTCTCAAACTCTTCGAAAATATAGCAGAGGGAGGAACACTCCCAAACTCATTCTACATGGCCACCATCACGCTGATACCAAAACCAGACAAGGATGTCACAAAGAAAGAAAACTACAGGCCTATATCACTGATGAACATAGATGCAAACATCCTCAACAAAATACTAGCAAACAGAATCCAACAGCACATTAAAAGGATCATACACCATGATCAAGTGGGGTTTATTCCAGGAATGCAAGGATTCTTCAATATTCGCAAATTAATCAATGTGATACACCATATTAACAAATTGAAGGAGAAAAACCATATGGTAATCTCAATAGATGCACAGAAATCTTTCAACAAAATTCAGCACGCATTTATGATAAAAACCCTCTAGAAAGTAGTCATAGAGGGAACTTTCCTAAACATAATAAAGGCCTATATGACAAACCCACAGCCAACATCGTCCTCAGTGGTGAAAAACTGAAAGCATTTCCAGTAAGATCAGAAGAAGAAAAGGTTGCCCACCCTCACCATAGTTTTGGAAGTTTTGGCCACAGCAACATAGTTTTGGAAGTTTTAGCCACAGCAATCAGAGAAGAAAAGGAAATAAAAGGAATCCAAATCAGAAAAGAAGAAGTAAAGCTGTCACTGTTTGCAGATGACATGATACTATACATAGAGAATCATAAAGATGCTACTAGAAAACTACTAGAGCTAATCAATGAATTTGGTAGTGTAGCAGGATACAAAATTAATGCACAGAAATCTCTGGCATTCCTATACACTAATGATGAAAAATCTGAAAGTGAAATCAAGAAAACACTCCCATTTACCACTGCAACATAAAGAATAAAATATCTAGGAATAAAGCTACCTAAGGAGACAAAAGAGCTGTATGCAGAAAATTATAAGACACTGATGAAAGAAATTAAAGATAATACAAATAGATGGAGAGATATACCATGTTCTTGGATTGGAAAAATCAACATTGTGAAAACGACTCTACTACACAAAGCGATCTACAGATTCAATGCAATCCCTATCAAACTACCACTGGCATTTTTCACAGAACTAGAACAAAAAAAATCACAATTTGTATGGAAACACAAAAGACCCCGAATAGCCAAAGCAATCTTGAGAACAAAAAACGGAGCTGGAGGAATCAGGCTCCCTGACTTCAGACTATACTACAAAGCTACAATAATCAAGACGTTATGGTACTGGCACAAAAACAGAAATATAGATCAATGGAACAGGATAGAAAGCCCAGAGATAAACCCATGCACATATGGTCACCTTATCTTTGATAAAGGAGGCAGGAATGTACAGTGGAGAAAGGACAGCCTCTTCAATAAGCGGTGCTGGGAAAACTGGACAGGTACATGTAAAAGTATGAGATTAAATCACTCCGTAGCACCATACACAAAAATAAACTCAAAATAGATGAAAGACCTAAATGTAAGGTCAGACACCATCAAACTCTTAGAGGAGATCATAGGCAGAACACTCTATGACATAAATCTCAGCAAGATCCTTTTTGACCCACCTCCTAAAGAAATGGAAATAAAAACAAAAGTAATCTAATGGGACCTAATGAAACTTCAAAGCTTTTGCACAGCAAAGGAAACCATAAACAAGACCAAAAGACAACCCTCAGAATGGGAGAAAATATTTGCAAATGAAGCAACTGACAAAGGATTAATCTCCAAAATTTACAAGCAGCTCATGCAGCTCAATAACAACAAAACAAACAACCCAATCCAAAAATGGGCAGAAGACCTAAATAAACATTTCTCCAAAGAAGATATACAGATTGCCCACAAACACATGAAAGGATGCTCAACATCACTAATCATTAGAGAAATGCAATTCAAAACTACAATGAGATATCATCTCAGACCAGTCAGAATGGCCATCATCAAAAAATCGACAAACAATAAATGCTGGAGAGGGTGTGGAGAAAAGGGAACACTCTTGCACTGCTGGTGGGAATGTGAATTGGTTCAGCCACTATGGAGAACAGTATGGAGGTTCCTTAAAAAACTACAGATAGAACTACCATATGACCCAGCAATCCCACTACCGGGCATATACCCTGAGAAAACCATAATTCAAAAAGAGTCATGTACCAAAATATTCATTGCAGCTTTATTTACAATAGCCAGGAGATGGAAACAACCTAAGTGTCCATCATCGGACGAATGGATAAAGATGATGTGGCACATATATACAATGGAATATTACTCAGCCATAAAAAGAAACGAAATTGAGTTATTTGTAGTGAGGTGGATAGACCTAGAGTCTGTCATACAGAGTGAAGTAAGTCAGAAAGAGAAAGACAAATACCGTATGCTAACACATATATATGGAATCTAAGGGGGAAAAAAATGGCATGAAGAACCTAGGGGTAAGACAGGAATAAAGACACAGACCTACTAGAGAATGGACTTGAGGATATGGGGAGGGGGAAGTGTAAGCTGTGACAAAGTGAGAGAGTGGCATGGACATATATACACTACCAAACGTAAGGTAGATAGCTAGTCGGAAGCAGCCGCATAGCACAGGGAGATCAACTCGGTGCTTTGTGACCACCTAGAGGGGTGGGATAGCGAGGGTGGGAGAGAGGGGGACGCAAGAGGGAATAGATATGGGAACATATGTATAACTGTTTCACTTTGTTATAAAGCAGAAACTAACACACCATTGTAAAGCAATTATACTCCAATAAAGATGTAAAAAAAAAAAAAAGGCCGTTGCAATAATATCAACAACAAATGTAAGAGATCAATTTTAAAGCCTGTCATGTTCTTACCTCAGAGGCTTTGACTCATTTTCTGTAAGTGAAAGCATTCCCCTGTTTTTTCTGAGAGGTGTTCAGACAGTAACTGGAGATATAATTAAGACCTAAATGTGGATTCACGGTAGAGCTAAGGCTACGTGTTTGACCTCAAGTGTACATTTGTGTTTCTGAGGCTGTCCCATGAGATGACACCCAATTCACTAGGGTTCCCAATAATTACATCCTTTGGACATTTCCCCTGTACCACACATCATTAAAGGGCAATTCTAGGAGGCCTTTGTCAATAAAGTTTTTTTTTCAAACTTATTTTGACTACAATCTAGAGAAAGAAGTAAATTTTAATTTGTGATCATAGGCACTCATAATTGAAACAAAAGTTTCACAAAAATGCATATCCCTTATACTGAACAATGAACTCTGATTTTTAAAATTCTATTTCTTCTTCCTTTTTTTGATTGCTGGCTGAATGACAACCTGAAGCTTTCAAAACACTGCAGTGAGCTATCATGAGTAATTGGTTATACAATGTGACAAGTATAGCCATCACATCAGAAATTCTGGAGATGAGTCCAGGTTCCAACACCTTCTTAGCTGGGTGAGTTAATTCTAGCTACTTAATGTCTCTGATTGTGCTTCCTATTATCTAATTTGTGGTGGTTAATATTTCAGAAGAGAGTGGCTATGTCCCAAGGATTAAATAATATAATGTACAATGTTAGCTCTGTGAGGGCACACTTTTCATGTATTTTGTTCATTGAAGTGTGCAGTGGTGTACTAAAGTCAGCTCTCAGAGCTCACAGGAGTTGATTCTGTACTTTTCCCAACTCCTCATTCAGTGACATCTGTTGCTAATTTGAAATCAACTATCACAGGAGTATTTATACCAGAGAAAACCGCAAGTGCTACCCATCAACCGGTTCCCCACCCCAGCCATTATTAAACATTTACTAGCACATTCCTGCATGTATTCCAAGCACCTAAAATAGTGCCTGATCCCGTGGCTGTTAGTAAATATTCTTCAAATGAATAAATGGAAAGATGAATATAAAACATTTCATAACAACAACTGATATCACCATCAGGAAATATATGTTAATAGAATTGCCTTGGGGACTGCTCTATTGAAAGAAGAGCCACCTAAGGAACTGCCTTTAAGGAGGATCTTGCCAATCAAATAAATGGTGCAGAATGGTCTTATTCCCTGTTCTGTCACTGCAGAACCAATGAGTTGAACGGTGATATTTTTTTAAGCCATTGTGATTTCCTTTGTAGCTTTCCCTTCTATTCTCACCTTTACCTCAGCTGCAAGTGACTAATTCCTAAAATGTCAAAAATCAAATTATGCTGCATAACAGACAAATCCTGTATATAATTTGTATACATTTTCTTCCAATAGTGATGATGAAGAGGTGGGAAGTTTGCAACCCAATGTTAACACTTTAACGGAGAATGATGGAGAAATAAAGACCATTTCCTTTAAACAATGTATACTTTCTGATTAAAAATAAAACAGAAAATAACAACAAATATTTCCTTCCCACATATTGTCACCTTCACCAAGAACTTCTCTAAGTCTCCAGGGAAAGAGGCTCTCTTATGGGCTTCCACGGCATAATGCATGGGCTTGAGTGTATATACTGTATATTTATCACATACAGCACAATATAATTGCCTACAATTACTTGTCTCCCCCAACGTGAGCAACTGCAGTTTAATGACTTTCTTTTGTTTACAATTTGACACTCAAAGTAATGATTGTAGCTTCCAGAATACTTGGCACATAATAGAAGTTAGTAGTGTTTACTAAATACATAGTCAAAATAATACATTCATGAGTTAATGAATAGTTCTTTGTATCTTAAAGATAAACACGAGAATTTGGAAAAACTAAACAACTAACAAAAAACAGATAATGAATGAAGCTTACTTTTTTGAGACCAAACCAATGATTATTGCTCTTCAGATTTAATGATGAGGTGCCTGATGGACACTCACTATTTGGCTTCTCTTCCATGGCAGGAGGGAGTACAAGGATTCCATGTGGAAGTTAACTCTGGGGGAAAAGCTCAAAGACAAATGAGTAGAAATGGGAATCTCTTCAACATTTATTGCATAGCCAATAATTCTACTAAACAGATACCAAGTTGAGTTGCTTTAGAATCTCTACTGAAGAATTATGTCTACTTGCTTAAATCTCAAGGATTCAGTAATGTTTGACTATTTCTCATTCAGGAAGTAGTTATACCCATTTTTATCATTTGAATACATTTCATTCAGGGATTGTTTATACTCCTTTATATTTAAACATAATTAGATATGATCAATAGAAAGTTCAATCATGTATATTCTCACCAACATGTAGAGATTAAATCACAAAATAAATAACTGAACAAAACATAACACTAAATTTCACACAGCTGAACTGGTTTACTTGCCTCTGCATTTGCTTGAATAGATGTTTAAAAAAGCATAATTTTCTGTGCCCCTTGGTTTCTGCCAAATCATAGCAGCCAGTAGTCACAGTAAATCAATGCATATTCTTTCTCTAAGTCCTTTAGGTGTTTTTGAATTGTATTAAATGCAACTCTCCACTTCAGTGAGCTGGGCTGCTGTCCAAGAGAAAGGAAAATCTTGAATTTAGAATCTTGGCTTACCCACTGCTCAACAAGGCGTTCCAAATTTTGATGAAGATTCAACTAACCAATGCATGTAAATAATGAAACTGAGCTTGTTTTTATTGGACAAGACACACCATACTCAGTTTGGGAGAGAATTCATTTTTGTCTTGTTAGAGCTCAGGCTGTTGTGCCATTACTTAGACAAGCCTTTAACATGTACTATGTGTCTTTGGATAGGTATTTCCTATTGTTGCTATGGTGATTTCTAAAGTTTTTATTTCCAGATTCAGTAATATTTTGTGTAATAACTATGAACTTAGAAAATACAATATACTCTCTGGTATAGTTATATCCCCATCAGAAAGCTGAACCTAAAGATCACTTGGGCACATGGGCAGGGGATGCCATAAATAGGCCCAGGGGTTTTGTTGTTGTTGTTGTTCTAAGAGGTTTTTTTCTACATACTAACAATTTTTATCAGAGATTTTTAGATCAATTAGTTTTGTTTTTTGTTTGTTTGTTTGTTTTTGTTTTTTCTTTTTTTGCAGTATGCGGGCCTCTCACTGCTGTGGCCTCTCCCGTTGCAGAGCACAGGCTCTGGACGCGCAGGCCCAGCGGCCATGGCTCACGGGCCCAGCTGCTCCGCGGCATGTGGGATCTTCCCGGACCGGGGCACGAACCCTTGTCCCCTGCATCGGCAGGCGGACTCTCAACCACTGTGTCACCAGGGAAGCCCTAGATCAATTAGTTTTTAATTTTCATTCATTTGATATAATAATTTTGGACTTGTGAAACATTGTATGAGACTTAGAAGTTTAATTATTATCTTAAAATTATAGTTCACATTCATAGAGATAATTAAACAGTAAACGCTTTATCATAAAACTCTCTATAATTTTTCCTATAAAAGAAAAACTTGGGGCTTTCCTGGTGGCACAGTGGTTAAGAGCCCACCTGCCAATGCAGGGGACATGGGTTCAAGCCCTGGTCTGGGAAGATCCCACATGCTGTGGAGCAGCTAAGCCCATGCGCCGCAGCTACTGAGCCTGTGCTCTAGAGCCCATGCTCTATAGCCCACAAGCCACAACTACTGAGCCCATGTGCCACAACTACTGAAGCCCACACGCCTAGAGCCCGTGCTCCACAACAAAAGAAGCCACCGCAATGAGAGGCCCACGCACCACAGCAGAGACCCAATGCAACCAAATATAAATAATAAATAAATAAATTTAATAAAAAAGAAAAACTTTATCTCTTTGTGTTGAACTACTAAGACAACTGATACAAAACTTAATTAAAGTTTAAAACATGATATGTAGGGGTGGGGATGGTTGGAGGGGAAGTTGAGAACTGGATGTCAGTCCATGAAAACAAACACTTTCATTTCCAGTTTCAAAACACTATGCCCTGAGATTTATTTTAGAAGATAAAAAGAAAAAGAAGAATGGAGCCTGTTTTTTCTGTGGCTGTCTCTGATTCTCAGCAGCTAGTGAGGACAGAGTTTAAAAATCCTGAGGGGCAAGGACTGTGTTCTAATTTTTTCCTTCCCCTAGAATCTCTCATTCATCCATTTTTTTGAATATTGATTGAGTGTCTAGCCCTCTTTTCAACACTGACAATACTGTGGTGCACTGCGTTTCCCAGCAATGGCAGCAGCACTCTCCCCTATCCCACAGGTGTTCCTACAATGTGACCTGGCTACTATTCTATCAGGAGGTGGAGTCTGATTCTTCTCCTCTTCAACTGGGCTGGTCTTAGAACTCGCTCATAACCAACAGAAGGCAGTAGAAATGAAAGAGCATGGATTTTGAGGCCAGTTCATCAAAAGCCATGCATCTTCTCCCTAGTTCTCTTGAAACTCTTGCTCTCATGGAAGTCTGACTACCCTGAGGCTGCCTGGTGGAGACACCGTGTGTAGGCACTCAGTCAGCTGAGCTCAGTCTTCCTGCCATTCTCATCAAAACATCAGATGTTGAATGAAGCCATCTTGGATCTTCCAGATGAGCTGGTCTTAGTCAATGCTACAAAGAGCAGAAAACTGTCCAGACACACCCTGCTTAGATTTCTGACCTACAAAATTGTAACATAATAAAATGGTTATTGGTGTAAGCCACTAGGTTTGGGGATTACTATGCACCAATATGTTATATAACTAATAATAATAATGGCTAGCATCTACTGAGCTCTTCTTATGTCTTAGGCACTTCTTTAATCCTCAGGTAAGTACTAACATTATCTCTGTTTTCTGGAGAAGCCAAAATAAACTGGCTCAAGATCACAGAGCCTGGAAGAGATGAAGCTACAATTAAAATGCAAGACCTGTATTCTGAACTGCTATGATCTACGAAGTCCCTGCCCTCAAGGAGCTCATAATCCAGTGGAGAAATAGATTCATAAATAATTACCATAAAATATGACAAGTATCATAATATGCACTTCACAAGATGCCATAAGAATTTAGAAAAGAGAAAATATAATTATTTTTGGAGAGAGGAGGAGTTGGGGGAGAATACAAATGACTCAAAAAGACTTTGAAGAGGAAGTAGAATTTGATCATGTACAGATCTGGTGCTTGAGAGAGAGAAGAGCATTAGCCTTCTTTCTTCTTTCTTCTCTCTCTCTCTCTCTCTCTTTCTCTCAATGGCAGGTAAATAAGGCTGAAACAAGAAAGAGTAACAGGACAGAAGAAAAAAATTGACGAGGCAAGTCAGGAAAGTTTAACATGGACCATTTCATTCCATGCTAAAGCTTTTGTATTTTTTTCCTATAAGTGATAAGGAATCATTGGAGAAATTTTGATGAGGGAAGTAGCAAAAGAAAACCTGCATTTTTACAATATAATTCTGGTTGCAGTGTGAAAGATGAATTGAATTGAATTTAGAAATAGGTACTCAAATACATATTTTATATGAAATAATGTCTTAATTTAAATTGTAATTTTGTTTCTCCCTCTCTTTCTCTACTGCCTTAGGCAATTTGCCTTATCATTCACAGCAAAACAATGCAGAATATACAAAGCAATACAAAAAATTAGTAATAATAGTAACTAATATTTATTGAACACTTATCATATGTGTTGTCATTTAATCCTAACAATGAACTACAATGAAAGTATTATTATTATCTCCTTTTTATAGAGAAGGAAACTGAGGCAGAGCTTATCCAAGATAATATAGCTATTTGGTAGCAGAGCTGGGCTTCAAGCCAAGGCAGTCCTGTTCCCACTGATAAAAGTTCTGAAGCAGAGTTCAGTGATGGCAGATCCAGAAGCAGGTATTTTCACCCCAATTTAGTAATAGGTTATTTTCACCACAATTTAGTAATAGGTGAATATGAGGTCATTGGTAAGATACCAAAGTATAAACAGAAAGGGAACTTAGCCAAAACAAAAAGTTAAGGAAAGGCTTTCTGGAAATTACTATACATGAATGAATTTCAGAAGATGAATTTCTTTCTTTAAGCAGTCATTCATTTATTCATCAAATATTTTAGAGTGCCTATGGTACCAGACACCCTGCCAAGAGAATAAGATAATTATTTTTCCTACCTGCAACATAAATTGTAGCATGGAAAGTTAATAAACAAATAATCACAAGGTTAAAGAATGTTATAAAAGGAGAAGTACAGGGTTCCACATAAACTCGTCAAAAAGGGATCCTCACCTAATCTGGGAAGGTAAGGTTTAAACCAAGTACCAAAGGGCGCATAAGAGTATTCAAGTGAAATGGGAGAACATGATGTAGGAAGAGTATTCCAGGCAGAGGGAAAACCACGATGGCAGGCAGAGAGGTGGGAAAACACAAGGACTGAAAGACATTGAGTTTGACAATGAAGAGTGATGAGCAGAACTGTAAGTGTGATAGGTAGGACTCAATCCATGAAGAGTTTAATGGTATTATATAGACCTTGGTACCATTTGAAGGCATATAAAAACTTGATTTAGGATTTATTGAATTCACTCTGACCACTGCATACAGACTGAATTGAAAGGTGGAAGTGTGGAAAGAGTGGGGAACATGGATACAGTATATTTAAATATATCTTGGAAATATAATTAGGATGTGGTGATTGATTACATATCAAGATTGGAAAAGGAGAGGGCAATTTAAAGGACAGCTCATCCATTTATAGATTGTATGATTGGATAGATGGTAGTACCCAAATGGAACATTACAGAAAACTGAAAGGAGCAGGTGAGGGAGAGGGATTGGTGTGTGGGAGTAGGGGATTGGAGAGATCATGAGTTCAGTTTGGACAACCCTAGTTTGAGGTGCCTGTGAACTCACCAAGGTGAGAGTTAATATCTAGTTGGATATATGGAGTTAGGAGTGATGTCTGGACTGAAGATACAGATTTGAAAATTTCTGGCAAATAGATATGTGGTAAATGAAGTTATGAAATCGATTGGGGAGGGAGAGTAGAGTGACAAGAGAAGGAAAGAACATTTCCGAGTTGAGTGTGTTATGAGACAAAGGAGACGAGAAATTTCCTGGAGAGTTAGAAACTGAACAAGATAGTATTTTGAGGTGAAAGAATTGGTTCATAATATCATTTTGCCGACATGAGAAAATGTAAAGCAAAAATTAAAAGTTTTGAATTTGGCCCTGTAGGGTGACATTAGTTTAGAGTGGAGTGTTAAGGATGCCACAGTAGGAAGGGAATCTCCGAAGAAATTTGGCTGTGAAGGATATAAGACAGTAATTAGGGTGAGATATGGCTTCAATGAGGTATTTTATTGTTTATTGTTTGTTTTTTTAATTTTTGGCCGCACCCCAAGACTTGTGGGATCTTAGTTCCCCGACCAAGGATCGAACCGGGGCCCTCCGCAGTAAGCGCACCGAATCCTAACCACTGGACCATCAGGGAATTCCCTATTGTTTGTTTCTATTTTCTTTTTGATTTGTTTTGTTTTCCAGTGGAAGATTCCAGGTAGTGTCTAGGCAGGTGTCAGAGTTCACAGAGCAGAGAAAGGTGCTTGTATTGTATGTCAAGTCCTGTTCCCTCCACCAAGAAAAAAGAGTTGTTTCAAAGTATGAGATCAAAGAGATAAAAGAGATCACAAAGATCAAAATTTGCTTAGAAGGTGAGAACATGACCAGAAAATATATTGCAGCAATAATTTTGAGAAATCTTTCCCAGAGTCATTTTTTTTTCATTACTTCATATAAATCTGTGGTCATTTCGTATAGCCATTAATTCTTCCTGTGAGAGTTGTGGTTCTTAATGTGGTTAATAACTCTAATGTTTACTTAGAGTAGATGCCAGTTCAACACTATGTACCTTAAATGTGCCCAATGAAAATACATTTTTAAGTCTGTATCTCTCCGATCTCCACATTTACTCATGTCCACATTTTAAACAAGAATTTGTCTTCTAAAAATAATGATAGATTCTTGGTTTGTAAAAACACTAAGAACACAGGCTACTAGCCTCCTTTATTAAAATTCAATGCTTGATATGTGATAGAAGACAGATAAGATTTCTCACTGGAAAATTAACAACAAAAATAAATCCCTAGGTAGATCACTGTTGGCCCCCTCCCCTCCTCTCTCTGAAACAGGGAAAAGCATCTCTGGTCAACACCAGGATGGTAGAGGCAAAACAGAGTTCAAACCCATATGTGGTGTGGAGGACCTGAAAATAAGTGTAGGCAGACTTTCCATCTCCTGGGCATGTCTTCCACCCACAGTTTTTTCCTACTTCCACCCCTACAACACCAGAGAGGTCCTGGTGGGGTTGGTACAAACGTCAGGTAACTTTGTTGTCCATTGTTGAAAGAACAGATGATTAAATATGGTATACATACACTATAAAATACCATGCAACAGTCAGAAACAATGAATTAGACGTGCATTCATAAACATGGATGGACATGAATATATTACTGCATTTTAAAAAGTGTAAGAAACCAAAAGAGAACTATAATCTATGATACAATACCATTTACATAATTTTTTCTTCAAATATTCAAAACAATATTCCATCAGGATAGAATATACAAATGTACATAACCTTAAACAAAATGGAGTGTTTTGGGTAGAGGAAGGGGCAAAAGAGGAAAAGGACCAGTGATTGTTGAAGAAAGGGATAATTAATTAAAATAAAATAAAATGAGGACTGATGATAGTGTGCCATGAACCTAGACCTGTGATTAAAACAAGTCTCTGTACTGCCATCCGAAAAAGATAGCCAAAAACAAATGTAAAAAATTATATAATGAAAATGCAAGTAGGTTTATAGTTAATGTGATTTGCAGATTGAAAATGACCCAAATGTAAATTTATAAGGAGGTAGGCTTTCTGCTACTGAGCGATTTCAGATGAAGAACAAAATCAGCAGCCATTCCCCCAGGCTATTATCAATTTATCAAACTCTCCCTAGTAGTTCCAAAAGGCACATAGTGAGAAGGGTCATCGAGGGTACAATATAAGATATTGAATGAAGTGATCCTTTGGTGAAAGAACAGGAAATGTGGGAGAAGGGTTAAAAAAATCTCAGTAGGTAGTAAAATTCTCAAGAGATGGATCAATTTTGTCAAGCTAGTTTTGAGATTGCTTTCATACATTGTAAAATACTTTTGAGAGAAAAAGACCTAAAGACGTTACCAATTAATAAATACAGAAAATCTACATACTGGAAAATTTTATTAAATTAATATTTTATGCTTCTGTTGAATGTTAACCTTGACCAAAATGATGCCATGACTTTGAGTACAACAAAAGAAGGTTAAAAACGTCCGTCACATGGAGGTTTTATATTCTGACAGCACAAAGGAATGAAATACTTTCTCATCTGAAATAGCAGTTGTCTGGGAGGTTCTTTTATTCTTTCATTGACACATAGTAAATTAAGTCTTTTGAACAGTAATGCAATTGGGAACTTTAAAGATAATTATGAAACATAAAATATGTCAGTCTTCTCAAATGTAGTTGGATATGAGTTTTCATCTCTCTCCTTCAAGAGCATTAGTATGTTTGTCTATACTCATAATTTTAAAAAAATGTATCATGTCAATATATACCAAGAAAAAAATGTCTAGTAAGTGTGTAGACAAAAATAAAATGTTTGTTTTTATAAATATTTAATAAAAGTTATACTTGAAATATATTGCTGACACATGAGCAAAAATGTTTCTTAAATTATTGATATAATGTTGCAAAAATAATAACGTAGAGAAACGAAATCCTATAATGAAATAAGGTTGATCACTGGCCCTGGAATAAATGTAGGGATTCAGTTCTCTCCTGAATGTCTTGGAGGTCACAGGCAACACAGATGGACAAGTGTGTCTATCTGTCCCCTTCTTAAAATCTCGGCAGCTAAACTGATTGCAGTACAGCATGACTGGTACCTGAACCAGAAATCCTTATAGTATATGTAGTATCCATGAGGTTTCCATCAGTCCTATCCAGTTTACAGAATTTAAGAAAGAACTTGTGATTCACACCAGCAGCTTGAGAATAGGTAATGAATGCCTCAACTTCAGTTGAAAAGAGTAAATTTTCATGAAGATTCATATAGGTAATCTGTATATTGCCATAATTTCAATTATAATTCACCCTCAGATTAGACTTTTCTCATCTCCTCTGTTATCTGAAGCCACATTCCACAATCTGTTATCAAAAGAGATATTACTCTGATTTAGAGGTGTTGATCCTCAGAAGTACATTTCTTCCCCCTTAAAAGTTCTTGATACATTAAGGACATCAACATTTAAGCAATCAACATTTGACAATGCCCACCTGGGCCAAAATGTTATCAGTCTCTTATTATCAGGGCTCCTATTCAGTGCCAAAATTGTCTTCTCTGGTATCCACCATCATTACAAAAGTTGAACACCAAGACTACATGGATCCTAAATAACACACTTGGAAATTCCCAACTACAACTATATCTTAAACCACAAAGACAATTATACAATGCTCTAAAATAAAAGAGAATGTATAATCTCACCAAGAAGGCTGATCAAACATATGAATCACATTTGAAACATCCAAAACAGACCCATAATTATAATTTAAATACCTGATTTTTAAACATCTCCAACATAAAGGAATTTTTGTATGCCAATTTAAATATTTCAAACACAGAATAGACAGTATACTATTAAATGACACATGCTCAGAATAATGTGCTCCCTTCGGGGTTACAAAGTCAAGACAGTCTTCACCAAATGAGAAATCAAGGGTATCCATTTTGAGCAATTTTATGGAGGATGACGAGGGCCACCCTCCTTGGGTATATGAGCTCTCTTTTTTCTCAAAGCATGAATGCAGTACACAGGTTTAATGTGAGAAAATACCTTCTTAAAGTTACAACTTGGTGTAGCTGAATGAAGAGCTGTGCTTTAATTCTAATTTTGCTAGTAATTAGTTGCGTGTGAGGTTGGAAAAAAATTCAACTCTGTAGCCCTCAGTTCACAAATTTATAAACTAAGAAATTTATATTAGATGATTTCTAAAGTCCTTTGTACCTCTCATTTTTATCTTAGTTTCCATAGTGTAAATTAAATTTAATAATTTTTTTCATTTATGTAATAAATGTATCAAATATTTAGAGAATGCTAGGTAAGTATATGCTACATATTGAACGATAAAGCCAAAGACCCCACAACATACATTTTATACATCAATCCAAACACCCATATAAAGTGTTAGATGCTATATTAGCAGCATAGAAAAAATGTTCTAAAGAGAAAGAAGTAATTAATTCTTTGTGGGAAAATAATCTCAGTGAAAGTATTGAGTTAAACCTTGAAGGATGAGTTATTCTCTGTAGGTTGGGGTGGACAAATATGCCCTCTCCAATTCCCTTCAACTACTATGATTCCAAAAAAATTATTTAGACCTTGACCATCAAGTATTGAACAAAACAATATGATAATTACTAGAAATAATCAAAGTCTTATATATACCACAACGTTAAAAGTTATAAAATTGAAACTCTAAAGTCACATCACCACAAATGTAATCAAAAGATGAGGTCATTGAATATTTAAACTCCTTCTCATTTGAATTTAGTCAGCACTTGGGGTGGCAAGTGACAGAAACACAACTTGAACAATATTATGCAATAGCAGGAATGCTGCTAGACCTTAGAGGCAGCAGAAGTCCAAGGATAGAACAACAGAATCTTCCCACATTCTCAAAATTGCTAATCTTGGCTTTATTCTCTTCGTCTGACTTCTTCCATTACAAAGAAACCATACCTGCCATAGCTCAACTTACTCCCTCCTCTCCTCACACCACTGGAAAGGGGAAAGGTGCATAACTCAGACGGACAGAAAGTATTGGACAAGCCAAATAATTGTTATCATGTAAACTGCTGCTATAACATCTTACTCTGAAAATCATTTTGGGAACAAGAATGGAGAAAATAGTTAGATGAAAAAAATGAAAGGAATAAACATATGTCTAAGCATAGGAAAGAAAAACAAGGGCAACTATAACAAACTTACAGATAACTCAAAAGAAAATACTTGTCTTTTTTTTTTTTTTACATCTTTATTGGAGTATAATTGCTTTACAATGGTGTGTTAGTTTCTGCTTTATAACAAAGTGAATAGGTTACATATATATATATATATGTTCCCATATCTCTTCCCTCTTGCGTCTCGCTCCCTCCCACACTCCCTATCCCACCCGTCCAGGCGGTCACAAAGCATCGAGGTGATCTCCTTGTGCTATGCGGCTACTTCCGACTAGCTATCTACCTTACGTTTGGTAGTGTATATATGTCCATGCCTCCCTCTCGCTTTGTCACAGCTCACCCTTCCCCCTCCCCATATCCTCAAGTCCATTCTCTAGTAGGTCTGTGTCTTTATTCCTGTCTTACCCCTAGGTGCTTCATGACATTTTTTTTTTCTTAAATTCCATATATATGTGTTAGCATACGGTATTTGTCTTTCTCTTTCTGACTTACTTCACTCTGTATGACAGACTCTAGGTCTATCCACCTCATTACAAATAGCTCAATGACGTTTCTTTTTATGGCTGAGTAATATTCCATTGTATTTATGTGCCACATCTTCTTTATCCATTCATCCGATGATGGACACTTAGGTTTTTCCATCTCAGGGCTATTGTAAATACAGCTGCAATGAACATTTTGGTACATGACTCTTTTTGAATTATGGTTTTCTCAGAGTATATGCCCAGTAGTGGGATTGCTGGGTCATATGGTAGTTCTATTTGCAGTTTTTTAAGGAACCTCCATACTGTTCTCCACAGTGGCTGTATCAATTTACATTCCCACCGGCAGTGCAAGAGGGTTCCCTTTTCTCCACATCCTTTCCCACATTTATTGTTTCTAGATTTTTTGATGATGGCCATTCTGACTGGGGTGAGATGATATCTCATTGTAGTTTTGAATTGCATTTCTCTAATTATTAATAATGTTGAGCATTCTTTCATGTATTTGCTGGCAATCTGTATATCTTTTTTGGAGAAATGTCTATTTAGGTCTTCTGCCCATTTTTAGATTGGGTTGTTTGTTTTGTTGTTATTGAGCTGCATGAGTTGCTTATATATTTTGGAGATTAATCCTTTGTCAGTTGCTTCATTTGCAAATATTTTCTCCCATTCTGAGGGTTGTCTTTTGGTCTTGTTTATGGTTTCCTTTGCTGTGCAAAAGCTTTGAAGTTTCATTAGGTCCCATTTGTTTATTTTTGTTTCCATTTCTCTAGGAGGTGCGTCAAAACGGATCTTGCTGTGATTTATGTCATAGAGTGTTCTGCCTATGTTTTCCTCTAAGAGTTTGATAATTTCTGGCCTTGCATTTAGGTCTTTAATCCATTTTGAGCTTATTTTTGTGTATGGTGTTAGGGAGTCATCTAATTTCATACTTTTACATGTACCTGTCCAGTTTTCCCAGCACCACTTATGGAAGAGGCTGTCCTTTCTCCACTGTACATTCCTGCCTCCTTTATCAAAGATAAAGTGTCCATATGTGCATGGGTTTATCTCTGGGCTTTCTATCCTGTTCCATTGATCTATATTTCTGTTTTTGTGCCAGTACCATAACGTCTTGATTACTGTAGCTTTGTAGTATAGTCTGAAGTCAGGGAGCCTGATTCCTCCAGCTCCGTTTTTTGTTCTCAAGATTGCTTTGGCTATTCGGGGTCTTTTGTGTTTCCATACAAATTGTGATTTTTTTTGTTCTAGTTCTGTGAAAAACGCCAGTGGTAGTTTGATAGGGATTGCATTGAATCTGTAGATCGCTTTGTGTAGTACAGTCATTTACACAATGTTGATTCTTCCCATCCAAGAACATGGTATATCTCTCCATCTATTTGTATCATCTTAAATTTCTTTTTTCAGTGTCTTATAATTTTCTGCATACAGGTCTTTTGTCTCCTTAGGTAGGTTTATTCCTAGGTATTTTATTATTTTTGTTGCAATGGTAAATGGGAGTGTTTTCTTGATTTCACTTTCAGATTTTTCATCATTAGTGTATAGGAATGCCAGAGATTTCTGTGCATTAATTTTGTATCCTGCTACATTACCAAATTCATTGATTAGTTCTAGTAGTTTTCTGGTAGCATCTTTAGGATTCTCTGTGTATAGTGTCATGTCATCTGCAGACAGTGACAGCTTTACTTCTTCTTTTCCGATTTGGACTCCTTTTATTTCCTTTTCTTCTCTGATTGCTGTGGCTAAAACTTCCAAAACTATGTTGAACAAGAGTGGTGAGAGTGGGCAACCTTGTCTTGTTGCTGATCTTACTGGAAATGCTTTCAGTTTTTCACCATTGAGGATGATGTTGGCTGTGGGTTTGTCATATATGGCCTTTATTATGTTTAGGAAAGTTCCCTCTCTGCCTACTTTCTGCAGGGCTTTTATGATAAATGGGTGTCGAATTTTTTCGGAAGCTTTCTCTGCATCTATTGAGAAGGTTATATGGTTTTTCTCCTTCAATTTATTAATATGGAGTATCACGTTGATTGATTTGCATATATTGAAGAATCCTTGCATTCCTGGAATAAACCCCACTTGATCATGGTGTATGATCGTCTTAATGTGCTGTTGGATTCTGTTTGCTAGTATTTTGTTGAGGATGTTTGCATCTATGTTCATCAGTTATATTGGCCTGTAGTTTTCTTTCTTTGTGACATCCTTGTCTGGTTTTGGTATCAGGGATATGGTGGCCTCGTAGAATGAGTTTGGGAGTCTTCCTCCCTCTGCTATATTTTGGAAGAGTTTGAGAAGGATAGGTGTTAGATCTTCTTTAAATATTTGATAGAATTCGCCTGGGAAGCCATCTGGTCCCGGGGTTCTGATTGTTGGAAGATTTTTAATCACAGTTTCAAGTTCAGTGCTTGTGATTGGTCTGTTTATATTTTCTATTTCTTCCTGATTCAGTCTTGGCAGGTTGTGCATTTCTAAGAATTTGTCCATTTCTTCCAGGTTGTCCATTTTATTGGCATAGAGTTGCTTGCAGTAAGCTCTCATGATCTTTTGTATTTCTGCAGTGTCAGTTGTTACTTCTCCTTTTTCTTTTCTATTTCTATTGATTTGAGTCTTCTCCCTTTTTTTCTTGATGAGTCTGGCTCGTGGTTTATCTATTTTGTTTATCTTCTCAAAGAACCAGCTTTTAGTTTTATTGATCTTTGCTATCATTTCCTTCATTTCTTTTACATTTATTTTTGATCTGATTTTTATGATTTCTTTCCTTCTGCTAGCTTTGGGGTTTTTTTGTTCTTCTTTCTCTAATTGCTTTAGGTGCAAGGTTAGGTTCTTTATTCGAGATGTTTCCTGTTTCTTAAGGTAGGACTGTATTGCTATAAACTTCCCTCTTAGAACTGCTTTAGCTGCATCCCATAAATTGTAGGTCGTCCTGTCTCCACTGTCATTTGTTTCCAGGTATTTTTAAATTTCCTCTTTGTTTTCTTCAGTGATCACTTCGTTATTAAGTAGTGTATTGTTTAGTCTCCATGTGTTTGTATTTTTTTACAGATCTTCTCCTTTAATTGATATCTAGCCTCACAGCATTGTGTTCAGAAAAGATACTTGGTATAATTTCAATTTTCTTAAATTTACCAAGGCTTGATTTGTGACCCAAGATATGATCTATCCTGGAGAATGTTCCATGAGCACTTGAGAAAATGTGTATTCTGTTGTTTTTGGATGGAATGTCCTATAAATATCAATTAAATCCATCTTGTTTAATGTATCATTTAAAGCTTGTGTTTCCTTATTTATTTTCACTTTGGATGATCTGTCCATTGGTGAAAGTGGGGTGTTAAAGTCCCCTATTATGAATGTGTTTCTGTCGATTTCCCCTTTTATGGCTGTTAGTATTTGCCTTATGTATTGAGGTGCTCCTATGTTGAGTACATAAATATTTACAATTGTTCTATCTTCTTCTTGGATCGATTCCTTGATCATTATGTAGTGTACTTCTTTGTCTGTTCTAATAGTCTTTATTTTAAAGTCTATTTTGTCTGATATGAGAATTGCTACTCCTGCTTTCTTTTGGTTTCCATTTGCATGAAATATCTTTTTCTATCCCCTCATTTTCAGTCTGTATGTGCCTCTAGGTCTGAAGCAGGTCTCTTGTAGACAGCATATGTATGGGTTTTATTTTTGTATCCATTCAGTCAATCTGTGTCTTTTGGTGGGAGCATTTAGTCCCTTTACATTTAAGGTAATTATCGATATGTATGTTCCTGTTCCCATTCTCTTAATTGTTTTGGGTTTGTTATTGTAGGTCTTTCCTTGTCTTGTGTTTCTTGCCTAGAGAAGCTCCTTTAGCAGCTGTTGTAGAGCTGGTTTGGTGGTGGTGAACTCTCTCAGCTTTTTCTTGTCTTAAAGGTTTTAATTTCTCCATCAAATCTGGATGAGATCCTTGCTGGGTAGAGTAATCTTGGTTGCAGGTTTTTCTCCTTCATCACTTTAAGTATGTCCTGCCAGTCCCTTCTAGCTTGTAGAGTTTCTGCTGAAAGATCAGCTGTTAACCTTATGGGGATTCCCTTGTGTGTTGTTTGTTGTTTTTCCCTTGCTGCTTTTAGTATGTTTTCTTTGTATTTAATTTTTGACAGTTTGATTAATATGTGTCCTGGCATATTTCTCCTTGGATTTATCTTGTATGGGACTCTCTGTGCTTCCTGCATTTGATTAACTATTTTCTTTCCCATATTAGGGAAGTTTTCAACTATAATCTCTTCAAATATTTTCTCAGGCCCTTTCTGTTTCTCTTCTTCTTCTGGAACCCCTATAATTCGAATGTTGGTTTGTTTAATGTTGTCCCAGAGGTCTCTGTGACCGCCCTCAGTTCTTTTCATTCTTTTTTCTTTATTTTGCTCTGCAGTAGTTATTTCCACTATTTTATCTTCCAGGTCACTTATCCGTTCTTCTGCCTCAGTTATTCTGCTATTGATCCCATCTAGAGTATTTTAAATTTAACTTATTGTGTTCTTCATCATTGCTTGTTTCATCTTTAATTCTTCTAGGTCCTTGTTAAATGTTTCTTGCATTTTGTCTGTTTCTAAGATTTTGGATCATCTTTACTATCATTACTCAGAAATCTCTTTCAGGTAGACTGTCTATTTCCTCTTCATTTGTTAGGTCTGGTGCATTTTTATCTTGCTCCTTCATCTGCTCTGTGTTTTTCTGTCTTCTCATTTTGCTTATCTTACTGTGTTTGGGGTCTCCTTTTTGCAGGCTGCAGGTTCTTAGTTCCCGCTGTTTTTGATGTCTGTCTCCAGTGGCTAAGGTTGGTTCAGTGGGTTGTGTAGGCTTCCTGGTGGAGGGGACTAGTGCCTGTGTTCTGGTGGATGAGGCTGGATCTTGGCTCTCTAGTGGGCAGGTTCACGTCTGGTGGTGTGTTTTGGGGTGTCCGTGGACTTATTATGATTTTAGGCAGCCTCTCTGCTAATGGGTTGTGTTGTTTTCCTGTCTTGCTAGTTGTTAGGCATAGGATGTCCAGCACTGTAGCTTGCTGGTCGTTGAGTGAAGCTGGGTGCTTGTGTTGAGATGGAGATCTCTGGGAGATTTTTGCCTTTTGATATTATGTGGAGCTGGGAGGTCTCTTGTGGACCTGTGTCCTGAAGTTGGCTCTCCCACCTCAGAGGCACAGCACTGACTCCTGGCTGCAGCACCAAGAGCTTTCATCCACAAGGCTCAGAAAACAAGGGAGAAAAATAGAAAGAAAGAATTAGTAGAAGTAGAAAGAAAGAAAGGAGGGAGGGATGGATGGAGGAAGAAAGGAAGGAAGGCAGTAAGAAAGGAAAATTTGAAAGAAAGAAGATAAAGTAAAATAAAATAAAGTAAGATAAAATATAATAAAGTTATTAAAATAAAAAATTATTATTAAGAAAAAAATTAAAAAGAAAAAATGGACGGATAGAATCCTAGGACAAATGGTGGAATCAAAGCTATACAGACAAAATCTCACACAGAAGCATACACATACACACTCACAAAGAGAGGAAAAGGGGAAAAAATCATAAATCTTGCTCCCAAAGTCCACCTCCTTAATCTGGGATGATTCGTTGTCTATTCATGTATTCCACAGATGCAGGGTACATCAAGTTGATTGTGGAGCTTTAATCCGCTGCTTCCGAGGCTGCTGGGAGAGATTTCCCTTTCTCCTCTTTGTTCTCATAGCTCCGAGTGGCTCAGCTTTGGATTTGACCCCACCTCTGCGTGTACGTCACCAAAGGGCATCTGTTGTTCGCTCAGACCGGACAGGGTTAAAGGAGCCACTGATTCGGGGGCTCTGGCTCACTCAGGCTGGGGGGAGGGAAGGGCACGGCGTGCTGGGCGAGCCTGCGGTGGCAGAGGCTGGCGTGACATTGCAGCTAACTGAGGCACGCCATGCATTCTCCCGGGTGAGTTGTCCCTGGATCACGGGACCCTGGCAGTGGCGGGTTGCACAGGCTCCCAGGAAGGGGGGTGTGGATAGTGACCTGTGTTCGCACACAGGCTTTTTGGTGGTGGCAGCAGCAGCCTTAGCATCTCATGCCCGTCTCTGGGGTCCACGCTTTTAGCCGCAGCTCACACCCATCTCTGGAGCTCCTTTAAGCAGTGTTCTTAATCCTCTCTCCTCGCGCACCAGGAAACAAAGAGGGAAGAAAAAGTTTTTTGCCTCTTCGGCAGGTCCAAACTTTTCTCCGGACTCCCTCCCGGCTAGCCGTGGCGCACTAACCCCCTGCAGGCTGTGCTCACGCCGCCAACCCCAGTCCTCTCCCGGCGCCATGACCGAAGCCGGAGCCTCAACTCCCAGCCCTGCCCGCCCCAGCGGGTGAGCAGACAAGCCTCTCCGGCTGGGGAGTGCCGGTCGGCCCTGATCCTCTGTGCTGGAATCTCTCCCCTTTGTCCTCCACACCCCTGTGGCTGTTCTCTCCTCTGCGGCTCCAAAGCTTTCCCCCTCCGCCACCCGTAATCTCCGCCCGCGAAGGGGCTTCCTAGTGTGTGAAAACTTTTCCTCCTTCACAGCTCCCTCCCACTGGTGCAGGTCCCATCCCTATCCTTTCGTCTCTGTTTATTCTTTTTTCTTTTGCCCTACCCAGGTATGTGGGGGGTTTCTTACCTTTTGGGAGATCTGAGGTCTTCTGCCAGCATTCAGTAGGTGTTCTGTAGGAGTTGTTCCACGTGTAGATGTATTTCTGGTGTATCTGTGGGGAGGAAGGTGATGTCCGCGTCTTAATCTTCCTCCATCTTCCCGGAAGCCATGCCTCACTTTTGTTTGGAACAGTCAGCAAACGCTTTTTCGAATCCCCAAATTCTCCACACCTCCTACCTTTCGCACCGCCCTAGTCTCGAAGCTCCTGCCAGTCAATACTTGTCTTCTATATTGTGGCAGTTGAAGAAACATCACTGTATCTTTTCTTTGATAATTTAAATATATTAGGATCACACATTTACTCACAGTACAATTCAAATCTTTTCCTCTGGGGCCACTCTTACTGGTGTAGGGTGGGGAAAGGATGGAGGAAAATAAATCAAATATTCAGTTTAGAGCTTCACCCAGTTACATAATTCATATATAATTTACATGTTATAGATTACATTATTTAGTATACTATAACTTTTAGGTAGAGTCCATCTTCTCTTGGATAAAAATGTTCAGAGACTCCTCTCTGCTTCTCTTCCTTAAATGTTGTCTGAGTACATGGTTGGAGTTGGAGGAGAGAGAAGGGTTATATGGCTTTTATATCTTTGTGGATTTGGTAGGGGAGATAAGACTTAGTGCCTGAATGCTGGTCCAGCTTGGGACCTTCCCACAGGGATATACTGGCCCTGCTGATGTTTTGGGACTCAGTTTCTGACTGCTGTTCATGGCTTGGTCTCTCTGGCTTGCCTGGGACCCTGGGAGTCCTGCCTGCCTATTTCAGTATCGGTGTGGTTTCTACCAGCTGAAGGCACTTTGGGTCCACCAGAGCCTTCCTCTAGCCTGGACTGGCAGTTCTTCTGCAGCCCCTGCCTCTGCTGGAGGTTGATCTGCCCCTGAGATGATAGGTTTCCTGGCAAGCCAGCTGGCTCTCAAATCGGTATTCATGCCACTGGGGAATGCTACCTCCCAAACATCCATGTGGTGTGCTCTCACCTCTCCTTCAGGTTTTTACTCAAATGTCACATTTCAGGGAAGCCTCTGTGAAATCACATCCCCACAACACTTCCTGTTCCCCTTCCTGCTTTAGCATTCATTGCCATCTTATATGTAATATATTTTATTTATTTTTTGTTGAATGTGTGTCTTTCTCCCACTAGAATATAAGTTCCTTGAGGGTAGGGATTTTTATCTTTGTTTAATATTGTATATTCAGTGTCTAGAACATAGCCTAGCCTAACATTTTAAGAAATGAATAGACAAATAGAAACTAAGAAATGCTTCAGAGTTCTAACACACCCATTCTCTCTGTGTAACTGTACTAACTAGTCTAGTTCCTGGCACATAGTAGGTGAATTAATAAATGGGATTATCATCAATTTGTCCTTTAGTCCTATATGACTCAGCTGATATGGTCCCTCAGCTAGCCCCAGGGTCCATTTCCAATGTTTGCTTTCATTCTTTAACTATCATTGATGGTTCTTCTTCCAGGCTTTTGATTCTGATTTAATTGTCTATGGCCTGATGTAGCATCCCTTCTTGTATTATGCCCTTGAAGATTCTGTATCTGTCTTTAACCTCTGCCCCAGTCCAACCTCCCTAACTCCTTGCCTGCTCAAAAGAGGGATTATCATCTAGACAGTGTTTAACTATTTTTTCCTGGTTTTAGGCTGTTAGATTATCAGCTGATTATCTTTATACTTAATTCCCAATGTCCCTGTTCATCTCATTTGGACCCTCAGGGAACAAGGAACTGATCTGACCCAATCTGAAATTTCTTTATATAGTCAAGCTGTATCTAAAATTGTGGGTCCTTGCTCCATTAAAAGACCGACCTATTATGGATCTAAATTCTGTAAGCATACCATGAATATTGCAAGGTTATTTAAGTTTGCAACTTTAAAAATAGCAAACAATAAATCAAAGCTAATTTTTCAGGAGGAGAATAACGTATGCACTACTGTTTTATAACAATTTGTGTAACTATGTACACATTTTTGTACTATTGAGCTCATTCATAAGAAGTCTTTAAACTTGTTATGGAAATAACATACCAACGTGGACTAGGAGTGTAGTAACATGTTACGGAAAAAATGTGAACGAACTTTATGGCCAACCCAATATTTAGCATACAGTATGTATTCGAAGCTGTAAAGAGAAAACATGACTCAATGAACTCTATTTCCTGCCTCCCCTCAAACATATTTTATTTAGTTTTAATTGGAATTAGCCCCCAATTACTAATGAAATTAAGCATCTTTTCTTATGTTTATTTCCTATGTTGTTTCTTCTTCTGTGAAATATCAGGTCCTGTCTTTTCCATTTTTCTATTAGGTTGCTTATCTTCCCCTCCACCCCAGCTTTATTGAGGTATAATTGACAAATAAAGTTGGATATATTTAAAGTGTACAACATGATGACTTGATATATGTATATACACTGTGAAATGATTACCACAATCAAGTTAATTAAAATGTATTAATATTTTAAAGTTATAAAAGAAAACGAACAACAACAAAAATAATAGCAAACACTTAATGAGCTTTTCTTATGTGCCAGACACTGTGCTAAGCGTTTTCTATACATTACTTAATTTTATTTTCACAAAATTTTATAACTAGAGACTACTGTTTCAGCCCCATTTTATAGATAAAGAAACTAAGATTCAGAGAAGCCAAGATATTTTCCCAAGATCACACAGTTAGTAAGTAACAAAAGTGAACTTCGTGGCCAATTGTGTTTGTCATCAAGGCTTATGTTCTGAAGGACCACACTAAATAGCCTTTATGATTCATGGCTACTAAAGAGGAATTTTACCACAAACTATTTATCAAATAAATGAACTGTGTAAATTCAGAACCAAGCATTAATTTACAACAAATTACCAAAAAAAAGGAAAAAATCCACCATTTTTCTCACTCAGAAATATCTTATTATTTGGTAAATTCTCAGATGAATACTGAGATCATAAATAAACAAATGGATTTCAATGAGGCAGAAATACCTTTTTTTCCCTTTTATACCAATAACATCTTTTCTTTACTCATCTTTTATGCTATATTGCATTCATAGTCCACTGATTAGAAAAGCAAACAACACAAAACTGTTTCTCTAACACCCCTTTTTATACCCCTTTACATAATGACCAGCTATTAAGCCACCAGGCTATATGTATTTTATTTGGCAATGGTTAAAATTCTCACTAGTAGCTTAAATACATGCAGGGGCAACTGACTGATAATAATGTGCTAGCCCACATTAGCGCTTGCAACCCACTCTCAAGTTGTTTACTAGGCTTCATAATATTCTAATTACCAATATGGTCAGGGACAAAATGCTGTTTTTGTTGTATTTTCTTTCCCTTTTTACATGGCTTGGCATGGATAAGCTGTGAAATGTATTAGAAAACAATGTTTCTAATAATTTTAGTTCAAAATATGTTTTAGATTTTTCATGCTGAGAAACTTACCCTCTGAATTCTTAAAACTGCTAAGATGAACTGAATGCTTGGAATTCGCCTGTAATCTTTTTCTGTAATCTCTAAAATGAGGGAAATCTTCAGAACAAAAATTGCTTTACGACTCAAGCCCCTTCCTTACTCGGTGTTTATGTTACCGACCCTCCCGAGTTGGTCTGCAACAAGGGTCCTTCTGACCAGTGTGTTCTCGCCAATAGAATGAAGACCAAGTTTGGTTCAGAAGCAAAGGAAAGCTTTATTTTTTGATCAAATATTGGAAAGGGCCTGTTGCCCTATAGATGCATGGTCTCAGGAAAGGCTCTGGGCAGGGCTGTTTTGTCAGCTGGGGAAAGGGACGGAGTTCTCAAGGGTCTGGTGCAGCTGTGCTGCTCCCAGAGCTGCAGGGTCTCTGTACATGGCCTGCCCCTGCCATCTTGAATTGAGGTGTCAAGCGCAGTGCTTCTGCACACGGCCCCACCAAGCTGAAGTGCTGGCCACAGCCTTTCTGCGCATGGTATGCTGCCGCCATCTTGAATTGAGGCGTCGTGCACAGCTCCTTTCCACACAATCTCCGCAAGGCTCTCCAAGTTGGGGTGAAGGGCACCGCTGTTCTGTGCTGGGACCTCTAATCCAACATGTGAGGTGCAAGGCTTCTGCACATGGCCCCCTAAAGGCAAGTGAAACTAGACATAGCACAAAAGAAGAGTTTAGACTTTATCACCTAGATTCCATCTTATTTTTCCTGGGGATCCCAGTGGGCTTTGTTGGTGACATTTACATGGGACGTAATTTCTGTGGCCTCATAAGTGAATGTTTTATTCCTAAAATAGGCTAGGCCGAGAAGATGGTCAGTGGAAGATAAAAGTTAGAGGCATAAATTACGGCTGCCCCAGGGACTCCAGCCACTGCAGTTTACAGCTAAATTTCCACCATGTCAAATCACTCAAGCATTGTTACAAAGTCTATACACACAATCTTGCCTTCTCTTTCAGCAAATAGGGTCTTTCATGCCTCTTTCAGTGCTGCAACTACTTTTTTTTTTTTTTTTTTTTTTTTTTTTTTTTGTGATACACGGGCCTCTCACTGTTGTGGCCTCTCCTGTTGTGGAGCACAGGCTCCGGCCATGGCTCACAGGCCCAGCCGCTCCGCGGCATACGGGATCCTCCCGGACCGGGGCACGAACCCGTGTCCCCTGCATCGGCAGGCGGACTCTCAACCACTGCGCCACCAAGGAAGCCCTGCAACTACTTTTGTCAACAGCCAAAGCAGCTCACCGCTGTGAAAATAACTTGGAGTAAAAACCAACCAACCAAATAAAAAATATATTTGTTCCTCAAAATTGAAGTGGGCAGGGCGAGAGAGAGTCATGGACATATACACACTAACAAACGTAGTAAGGTAGATAGCTGGGGGGAAGCAGCCGCAAGGCACAGGGATATTAGCTCGGTGCTTTGTGACAGCCTGGAAGGGTGGGATGGGGAGAGTGGGAGGGAGGGAGACGCAAGAGGGAAGACATATGGGAACATATGTATATGTATAGCTGATTCACTTTGTTGTAAAGCAGAAACTAACACACCATTGTAAAGCAATTATACCCCAATAAAGATGTTTAAAAAAAAAAAAAAAAAAAAAAAAGTTGAAGTGGGAAGGAAAATACCTGGGGGATATAATATTCAAAAAAATATGGTAAGGAGACTTGTAAAATAATGCTGTAAGCCTTGTTGGAAATATCCTTCTAGAGTTTGAAATTCCTTCAGGATGGAGGCCATTCTGACATCCTTTGACGATGAATACTTGAATGAATCTTTCAGAAGCTATTGTGTTTTGACAATTTGGTTGATTCAAGAAGAAAGTGAGGAGAAAGGGGCTGAATATTTTTATTTTGTGATTCTAAGTATAAATGATTCTCAAGCTACATGCTTTCTGGCATCCAGCATTCAACTGGTAATTCATGACATTATTTTAATCATAGTTAGGCTATGATTGATTGAAATGATTAAAAGAGCCTGTTAGTGAAAAAAGAGGTGGAATGTGGAATACACCTCCTGGTTTGAAAACAGAAAGCCTTAGAAACCCCAAAAATAAGGTGTTTGAAATTTGAACATTGTAGTGTTAAATAACAAAAATAAGTTGTTTTCATGAATTCTGAGATAAAATTAGGATATTTATGAAGTGACTGGGAAGCTGAGATAATGTTAGGTGGCCTCATTTATTTATCATAATCATAGATAAAGTTCTGAAACAAGGGCCACGAGGCATGTTAAAAGCATACTTCATCCTCTGTGCATGAGGCGGTCACATTACCTTTGCTGGGCTAACTCTGTATGTCTCACTATTTACCGACACTGCAAAATGTAGGTGAATATTCATTATATTAGTGAGATTTTGAGAAGTGTTATCTACCTTATCAGAGTAATTACATGATATCACAAAGTAGGTCACATCCTTATTTCTGTTTAGAGATCTAAAAATTTCATCTTAAACAGTTTCTGCAAAAAACTGTCTCTTAAACAATTTCTCCAAGGCCAAAGATAGTACAAAACATTTTATCAGAGACAGAGACATTCTCCAAGATTTTCAATTTTGATTTTTTTCCCTTCTATTGAATGATCATCTTTCCTGGTTCCTTCCATAGATTACCTCACACAAGCAATCCCCAGTACAAAACAGATTGTCCTAGAGGACCTATCGCAGCCATTTGTCTGAGACACAGAAATCATTTTCCTAAGACTTGGTGCTATTGGACTAATTAGACCTACCCAAGCTACAGTGCCTATTTAGCAAACAAAGTAGCAGGCCTATTTAGGTTAATGTACACTGTTTCATTGAAAATCATGTACAAGTTCCTACTGGGAAAACATCTTTTCTGACCTTAGTGATAATTACTCCAAAAGCCGTTTTCCAAAAGCACGTCTCATCTTCTCCAGTGGCTTAAGGATTTGATTTTTATTAGAAAGTAACACTTTAATTTCTTTTTAGTCATTTGCATTTATACTTTGTGTCAGTCAGGGTCCAATCAAAACAAAGGAGAACCATCAGAAAACTATAGATTATAGAGATAGATAGATGGATAAACAGATATATAGTTTTGTTATAAGGGTTGATCTTATGAATTTGAAAGCTTAAGTTGGTTAAATAGTCTCTGTAAGGCAGTTGACTTTTGTGCCAGATGCTAGAACATTGTGTTGTGTAGTAGTGGTCTAGTTCCTCTTAACAGTCAGGATCAAACACACCAGCCAGAGGAATAATCCTCTTCTTTGCCTGTTGAGTCAGAGGAATAAGGAAACCAAAGTGTCCAGGCAGAAGTTTCAACTACCAGTTGAATGGAATTATTTTTGTGTGCCCAGCAGAGCCTAAAGTCATGAAGACGGGGAATAAAAAATGTTTTTTGCTAGTAGATCACTTAGGGTAATAGTGAAAGGAATCACTCTTGTTTCTACCATTTAATTCCTGGACCCAGGAATCCTGGTTATAGGAGAACAGCAAGACTGGATGCTGATTTAGAGCATATACCACATCCAAGAAGGCATTTCACTAGTCTCTCAAGGTGTTGCCACCCCCCTAGCACACGTTTTCAAATAGCTATTACATCAATCAAGCCAGCTGCTTCATGATGACAGGGAACACATTAAGACCCAGGAATTCCATGAGCACGAACCCACTGCTATACTTCATTTTTTTGTGAAATAAATTACTTGGTCAGAAGTGATGCTGTGTGGAATACCATTAGGGTGGGTTAAGGCATCCTGAAGTCTGCAGCTGATAGTTTTGTCAGGAGCATTAGGGAAGACAAATCCATATCCAGAGGAAGTATCTAGTTTAAAAGAGATAAGTGCTGCCCTTTTCATGATAGATGTATCCCAATGTAAATAACCTGCTGTAGCTGGATGATTCCACCTTGAGAATAGTATCACTTGCAGGGGCTTATGTTGGTCTCTCCTGCAGTTCTCTGCTAAAACCGGGCACTCAGCAGTGGGTGTGGCCAGATTAGCCTTGTTGAGAGGAAGTCCATGATGCTGAGCCCATGTATAACCTCCATTTCTGCTGTCATGACCATTAATTCATGAGCCCACTAAGCAATGACAGGAGTGGCTGAAGAAGTATGGGTCGCCATACAGAATGGGTCATACCTGATTACGAAAATCATTCTCTGCTACAGTCACTCTTTGATGAGCCTTCACATGGAACACAAATCATCAAACTCTCTGCCTATTCGGAATGGTTTCCCACATACCTTTTCCTCAAACCTCCTAACAACCAATTTTCCAATTATGTTCCTTTAAGTCTCTGACCATCCAGTCAAACCATTGGCTGTAGTTCATAAATTGCATAGATTGATACATTGTATCATCCCTTCTTCCAGGAAAATGAACAACCAGGAGCACTGCTTGAAGTTCTACCTACTAGGAGGATTTTCTTCCACTACAGTTCTTCAGGGCCATCCCAGAGTAGGGCTGTTCTGCTGCAGCTGTTTTCTTTTGGGTTGTGCCTGCATGTCACATAGTACCATCTATAAAACAAGCCCAAGATTTTTCTTCCTCAATCAAATGGTCAGGTGAAATTCCCTATGAGCCCATCATACATGTAGAGAGAGAGAAGGTAATGTAGCAGGAGTAGAGAGAATGGGCGTCTGCGTCATTAGGGACAGTAGGGACAACAGGCATCTGGGTTCATGTAACTTACTTGTGTCTTCAAGAACTTCTTGGACAAGATCTTGTATGTACTAGCTCCATCTGATGATGCAGTATAGTTGCACACACCCAGATTCACGGTTTGGTGAACCAGGCAGTTCATGAGCCACATGCAGTTCATGATGGGCAGTTCAAATCACATGGTAAGTTGATGCTCCATGGTCAAATGGTCAGTCTCTACTGAAGACCTGTAGTAATCAAAAAGCTGTTTCTCAAAAGAGAAGTTATCACCAGAGAAGAGCATGGCTTTGTTCCCAAATTCTAAGGATATGTACTGTGATAAAGTTCTGCCGAAAGCTTTAAATAGCATCCCTATATACATCAAGCACCATTGGATCTGCTGGACCATACGTCCTAAGTGGCAGAGCAACTTCCATAGCAGTCTGGACCTGTTGCAGAGCTTCTCTTGTTTTGTGCTTCACTCAAAACTGGCAGCTTGGGCTTCCCTGGTGGCACAGTGGTTGAGAGTCCGCCTGCCAATGCAGGGGACACGGGTTCGTGCCCCGGTCCGGGAAGATCCCACATGCTGCGGAGCGGCTGGGCCCGTGAGCCATGGCCGCTGAGCCTGCGCGTCCGGAGCCTGTGCTCCGCAACGGGAGAGGCCGCAACAGTGAGAGGCCCGCGTACTGCAAAAAAAAAAAAAAAAAAAAAAAAAAAAAAATTGGCAGCTTTTTGGATCACTCAATAAAGGGCTCAGAGTAGCATGCCCAAATGACGTATACGGTACTTCAAAATCCAAATCACCATTGGGTGATATGCCACTTTCTTAGTGGCCAGATGCAGCAAATTTCCTTCACCTTGCAGGAGATCATTTGACATGCCCCAAGCCGTTGCATCTTTAGAAATTTCGCCGAGGTGACAGTCCTCTGAATTTTTATGAGTTTCATTCCCCACCCTTTCACATGCAAGTCTCTTACCAACTTGTCTAGATAATTGCTACTTTCTGCTTACCAGAACATAATATGCTCAATGTAATAGACCAACCCAATGACCTGTGGAAGGAAAAGGTGATCATATTCCTATAGACTAAATTATGACATAGGGCTGAAATATTGGTATATCACTCAGATAGGACAGTGAAGGTATATTGCTGGCCTTGTCGGTTGCAAGAAAACTGCTTCTTTACTGGTCTTTACTACGAGGTATAGAGAAAAAAGAAAATTTACCAAATCAATAGCTGCATACGAGGTGCCAGGATGTGCTGGTTTGCTCCAGAAAAAGAGAAAAATAATCTGCAACAGCAGCTGCAATTGGAGTCACCATCTGATTGAGTTTACAATAATCCACTGTCATTCTCCAAAATCCATCATTCTTCTTCTACACAGGCTGAATAGGCAAGTTGAATGGAAGTCATCATCCCTGTGTCTTTCTTCTACACAGACTGAATAGGCAAGTTGAATGGAAGTCGTCATCCCTGTGTCTTTCAAGTTTTCGACTGTGGCAGTAATCTTCAAAATGTCTCCAGAAATGCAGCATTACCTTTGTTTTACCATTTTCATAAGTAGAGGCCATTATAATGGCTTCCATTTGGCCTTTCCTATCATAATAGCTCTAACTCCTCAGGTCGGAGAACAATTGTGGGGATTCTTCCCATCACTAAGTACGTGTATTCCAATTGTGCATTCTAGAACAAGGATAATAATCACAGAGTTGGTTTGGAGACACCCAAGCCCTATCGTGAAAAGGTCCTGAGCCAAACTTTAGAGATTACATTACCTCCATAAAATCCAGTACTAATTGGTGGACCACAGTGGTGGTTTAAATCTATGGGAATCAGTATTAATTCTGAGCCAGTTTCCATTAATATCCAAGAAGTCTGATTATTTTCCCTTCACAATTTATAGTCACACTAAAAAATGGCCACAGATCCCTTTGGGGGAATTCTGGGGAAACGAGTAAAATTTTGGCAGTGTATCATAGTCTTTTCTCAAGGGGACCAGGCCTCCCCTTCATTCAAAAGGCTCTTGTTGTGTGAACTGGCTTAAGTCTGGGAATTGATGGAGGATTTATGACTCTGGTTTTGTAACTCAAGTCAGATTTCTGTTCACTAGACCTAGAACTATTCCACTTGTAAAGATTAAGTAACCTGGCCAATGCCAAGGATCTCTGTGAGTCAGGTTATTCTGGTGACTGCATTGGCTCCAGTGTCCATTATAGTAACCATGTAACATTAGTAACATTAGTTTTTAGAGATTAAGTGTTGCAACTTGGTCTCAGTAATACCATCATCCCCACTGTATTTCAGGAACCCAGTTTTGTGGGAGTAATTCTAACTGTATGGAGAAGAGCTACCACAAAGCTCTTCAAGGATGCCAGGGAGCCCCTTACTAATTTATTTCTCATAACTGCATGAAAAGGATGTCTTCTGAACACTCTAAAAGATCTGAGATAAGAAAAACACTTTAGTATTCCAATCACTCTAGGCCTTTGGATTCCTTACTCTACAGAATTTCAAGGAAGTTATGGCATTTTAACTTCTTTGGTATGGGCTATTTTGGATCCATACTTCAACCAAACTACAAAAAAAGAAGGGCCATTCCTAGCTCCTCTGCTTAAAACATTAAATCTAGAATCTCTCCTTAGGGGGCCTATAGCAATATTTTAGGCCAGATACAACTTTATATTTCTTCTACCTTGATACCACACGTATAAGATCTATTCCTTCACACTCTCTAGATTTCTGTCCAAATAAATTAGCAAATCATGCAATTCTCTTGGTGAATATTGTACCTGATCACGTCATGATTTGTACCATACCCTTGGGGCCTGCAGGGACTTGAGTCTGCTCAAGTACCATACCCTTGTACCATACCCTTGGGGCCTGCTGTGCATCTGGAAGGGTAGCAAGGGTAGTTCCCAAGGATGATAAACAGTGCCTTGCAAGATAACTCTATTAGAGGAGGCCATTACAGATTCTTCAAGAAAGGAAGACTAACCTACCCAGCATTTTCTTTGCCTGTGGAAGCAGCCCTTCCACCTCTCAGCACTGCTTTATACTCTTTACTTCCTATCAACTGTCAAAAATCTCTTCAGAAAGTTTCTGATGGAACACTTCTCCTCAGGGTATATGGGGGCTTTATAATGTGTCAGATTGGCTAGCCTAAACTATATTTCTCAAAATTCTCTTTCCTATACGTTTCCAATTACAATGGTCTTGAGAAAAATTCTTCTGCAAGATTTGGAGGACGTAGATGGGACGGCAACCATTTTGTAGTTCACACACAACACAGATGTGCTTATGCACCATGTTGGCACGAGGCAGCAGTGGTGCCTGCAAGTGCTCCAACTATCCTGGATCCTCCTTCTGCTTCTCTGACTCCTGGGTCAAGTGTGTGTGTCAAGCTTCATAATGAAGTGTTCAGGCTTCTGCAGGACACCCACACTACCAGTCAGAGGCAACAAGAACCAGACGTGAAACTTGCCCTCATGAGTTCTGCTCATGCTTATGGGTTCCAGCTTATCCTTGTTCTTCCTCACTTTATATCCATCTCCCCTTCCTGACTCTACCTGGACTATGGACTTAAGGTTCCAACACCAAATGTGAAGAATAAGCCTCACAGAGATTGCTTAACTAACTCGAGCTCCCACAATGGCATGAGATCAATTCCCTGTAACAAATTATCATTTATCATCTATCTATCTATCTATCTATCTATGTCTATCTGTCTGTCTATATCTATCTACTGCCTATTTATATCTCCTAGTGATTCTGTTTCTCTGATGATATCCTGACTGATACAAAATTTGGTACTGGAAGTGGGATGGTTCCACATAAACAAAATCTTAAAGATGAATTCTTTATGTTGGTTCTGGGTTTTCTGGAGTTGGTTCTCTGATGTGATTAAATTTAAAGACATTAATGATCCTGTATCCCATGATAAAATGGGCCCTAGTGATCTATGGCATGCAAAGACAATATAGGCAACACAGTGGCTCAATTTATAATATTTAAATACCTGTAATCAAGCGCCTTTAAAAGGGAATGTTCTGTGTGAACTGGTATTTTCAGGCTTAAAATATTATAGTAAAAATACAGAGTATAGTGGTGTTGGTTAGTTGCTTTTTACTGTGCTGGAGAACTTGAAGCAAGAAGATAATTAGCTCACAATGCTTTAAATTTTCATCTCAAGGTCCTCATAAAGGACTTGAAAGCCTGTATGAATACTGTGAGGAAAACTCTTATTTCCTATAAAGGAAACTATTATTTCCTATAAAACTCTTATTTCCTATCTTTCCATCAAGATATCTGAAAACCAAACCCAAAGTCGAATCCTGTAGGTGGATAAACTATAATACAAATTGAATTCCCAACCATGAAGAGTCTCTTTTTTTAAAGTTATGACATTGATTGGGAAGGAATGAGATCCTGAAAAGTAAGATGGAACATGTGGGCAGATTCTGATGACCCAATCTCTTAAAATCTTTTGAGATTTCTTTGCCAGTAGAAGCAGCCTTTCCACCCCTCAGCACTGCTATATATCCTTAACTGGGATACAGGTGACTATGAGGGTATAATAATAAATAGCAAATATTATTAATGGAGAAACTAATCCACATAAGAAGTTCTGTAGAAATTTATCTACCTTATTATACTATATTGGCTTCTGATTTCCTTTATTGATATCTTACCAAAAATGATGCTCTTTGTTTATTTTCTGTGGATTCTGGTAAAGATTTCTTTTTTTCTTATGGAAAGTAGATGTAGGTGGGCTATGTGATTCCTGTGGTTAAAAATTCAGGGTTTGACTTCTGCCTCTTTCATTCCTTTGAGATATTCCTACATAACTACTTCTTCATTTGCAAAAGCAATAATAGACTTATCTATATATCATAGAATTTCTGAGTTTATTAAACAAATAATGGTGGGCTTCCCTGGTGGCTCAGTGGTTGAGAGTCCACCTGCCGATGCAGGAGACATGGGTTCGTGCCCCGGTCCAGGAAGATCCCACATGCCACGGAGCGGCTGGACCCGTGAGCCATGGCCGCTGAGCCTGCGCATCTGGAGCCTGTGCTCCACAACGGGAGAGGCCACAACAGTGAGAGGCTCGTGTACCGCAAAACAAAAACAACAACAACAACAACAAAACATATAAGGGTTACGAAATGTTATATCAATACTTAAAAGTTGAATCAATCACTAAGTATAACTAAATAATAATTGAAAAGTAAATTAACAATAATTATGGCCAGGTTATTATGTTCCTATAGTATTATTTATGGTTTTCATTTCCATGGTAGATTATAAAATTGAAATGTTTTTACACTACTAATATCTTTACTGATAACATTAGTTTAAAAATTTTTATTTAGAGAAATTAAATTTTCTAAATCATTTGCATTTTTGGTAGAGAAAATAACCATGCTACTGTCTCAGTTATGAACTTCCACTTAGAAATTGCCAGTTGCATGCTGCATTTCCTTTCCCCTCACTCACATGAACTTTTTTCTCTCCAACTGTAACTGAAATACTAACTAGCATTTATTGAGTAATGTTTATGTGGCAAGCATATGGCTTATTGATGTAACCCTCCAAAATTTGAAAGTGGGGAGTTCTATTGTGTACCTATTATTTAAGTATGACAGTATTTTCAAATGCCACCTCCATCTTGTGGAAGGGTGGAGAGTAAAGAACAGAAAAATAGAGAAGTAGTTAATTAGAGGAAAAACAGGGAACCAGCAAAGCACATAGTAAGGACACCTAGCCAACCTTGATGAGTCAGAAAAGGTTTCCAGAGGAAGTGAGACGTGAAGAATGTTTTGGAATTAGGAGAAGGTAAGTTGGGAGATAAGAGAAGGACATTCCATAGAAAATAGTTTATAGAAAGCTTGCAGGTGAAAAATTAAAAATTTGCAAGAAGCTACAAATAATTAATCTGGCTTAGAGTATAGATCATGAGTATATGAGTGGCAATATGTGACAATGGAAAGGTAAGCAGGGTTCTTCTAAAGGACAGAACAAAGCTTGAGTGATTATACTCTATCCTGAAAACAAGAAGGAGCCACTAAAATCTACTGAACACAAGAGGGCCTAAGTTATTTTAGGAAAATTACTCTGGATCCCTTTATAGGATGAAATGGAAGAAAAGACTAGTGGCAGATGGACTAGTTCAGAGATGAAAGGTGATTGTGACCTAAACTAAGGCATTGACAATGACCTTAAGAAGAAGTGACTGGGTCAAAGGACATTGAACTAGTAGACTTTCCAAGTCTTAATACACTGATTAGATGAGAGGAAGAGGTGAAATTCAGGATGGTTCTCAATTTTCTTACATCAGCAACTTGGTTGGATGGCGGTGCCTATCACGGAATTAGGGGAAAAAGGAAACAGCACCCCTTGCATTAGGTATTATTACACCCATTTCAGAAATGAAATGGGTGTAATAATCCCAAAGATTTGGATAAATCCCAAAGTCACAAACCTAGTAGGTGGTACAGCCAATAGGATTTGACTCCTGACTCCTGAGTCCATGCTGTTAGTAGGTGCTTTGACATGCTTTCCAAATGCCCTTTGGGGATTGAAGAATTTATTCTCCCAGCTGTTGGGAGTGCTGCCAGCTGACAAGCCCCTCCAGGAAATGAACTACACCAGTGATTCTCTAATGATGATCTTTAGACCAGCAGTATCAGCATCATTTGGGAACTTGTTAGATATGCAAGTTCTCAGGCCACATTCCAGACCTAACCAGAAACTCTGGCAGTAGGACCCAAGAGTCTGTTTTATTAAGTTCTTCTGGGTTCTGATTCTGATATATGCTGAAGTTTGAGAGACACTGACCTATGTTAATGAGAATTGCCTTGACAGACTTCTGCTCCTTCCTACCCCTTTGTCCAAATTTGAAACAACTCTGAAGAGCCTCAGTACTCCCCAGTCTCAGTACTCCCCATGGGCCAGTTGAAGCCTTTCTTGAGAGAGCATTGTATTGCAGCCCAACTTCTCCCTCTGCCCAGTTATGTTTGCTTTCTTTTGCCAGCGGTGTTTAACCTGCATGTTAATCTTCACTTCATATTTTGCCTCCTTAGGAACCTCACCTGCAATAGTTGATACCAGGAGTGACCAGAGATTGTAGACACTGAGATGGGATATTGGAGCTTGACCACCTGCCAGTCCCCTGATCACGAGGACCCTGTTACTGATGGTAGATGGAGATCCTGGAAAAAGGTAGCAGTGAAATTGTTAGAATGCTCACTGGTAGAAAATGGAGTTGGTATAAAGGAAGAAGTAAATGCACTAGTCGTGCAGTATGTCCGATATTTGAGAAATATTAATTATTATTATAATTATAAGGATAATAGAATTATTTGGTTTTTGATGGGGCAACTGATGCTTTGGAAAAAGTAATAAAAGGTTGAGCAATTAAGGGGTAGCTTTGAAAGCCTGAAGTCCTCTTTGGTGGCATGTAAAGAGACTCTCATCTCTTGGAGCTGGATGACAAAAAGTGCTGAGAACTAGGCTCCACATTTAATTTTAAAAGTAGCAGAGCTCCAAAGAAGGCTGAATTCTCAACATAAGCAAGTCTGTTATGTCAAAGTTAGGACCTTAACTGGAAAAGAATGGGATCTTGAGATGTTGGATGCATTTGAAAAATTTAAATCCCCAGTTTCCAGTGAACTCTTGGGATCTGCAGAAGTTGCCCACTTTTATTTATCGGAGGATAGCACACTCACACTGCTTGATGGTGATGTAGAAGCCCATGCATTTTAGGACAACACATGCTCCCTCCAGAACTACTGCCCTCCAGAACGATAATGAATGTGAAAATCACACATAATCAAACACAACCTGGCTAGGGAAGTACTAGGTCTAAGAGACAAAGGAGGAAAAGGACTATCAAAGGAGATGGATACAGAACCTAGTCAACATGTACCAGAGGAACTAAGAGAGTGTATTTGGAAACAGATGTTAAGAGTGCTGGATCAAGAGAAACAAGAGTATAAAGTTAAATAAGGAAGAATGTATTGATGTGGGATCAGTTTTCTGGGATACAGGATTTAACATCCTGGTAAGGACCCTCAGGAAGAATGCTAACATGCTTGGCATGTTAGAAATGGCCCACATTAAAGAGAAGTAGAAAGGTGAAAATTGCCACGGCAATTGGTAGAGGAAGGAAGCAAGGGCTCAACTAAGTGAGCATACAGGAATGGATGTGTTACAAAATCTAAAAGCCCACTCACCACCTATGTTCTGAGATACACCAGAAGGAATGAACCTGTGAGAGGGCCTTTAGCATTATGAGAAGTTCAGTGGAGGCTCTCCTTTATAAGCCAGGGCTGGAGATGTTGTTACAGAACTAGATTCTCAAAAGGCAATGCAAAGATAGGATCTTAAAATGGTAAATGTAAAGTGGTGGATTTCCTAGGTTGCATATTACTAGCTCACTCTGAGGTCAAGGCTTTCATAAGCCAGTATTCACTACTATAAATATTTGGTTAGTTAGAGTTCAGTTAGTTAATTAAATACTTCTGCGCTAGTTGTAAATAGCCATTGTAGTAAGCACACTGAAACTCTCAACTGCCAATGTCCATCTCCACACAAGTAAAGGTTTAATTGTTGGCACAGCATTAAGCAGGAGCCCATGCTGATTCTGGCTGATAAGGGCCTAGGCCATACTGCTTGTTTAGCATTTTGATATTCTGAAAGGTCTTAATTCATTAAGCCCATTATGAAGGTTTGAAGAAAATGCTTAAATATCCCTTTTATTGCATATATTATGTGTGTTTATATGTATCAACTCTTTTTAAAATTACATAACACCTTTTTTTGTATTATGATATATTTACAATATTTATTTGAAAGGAAGTATACCAGGATGGTATGGAGCCATAGTGTTGTGGAGAAAGTGGGCAGAGGGTGTAATGAAAAAAATAGATAACATGTTCGTTGGTTACAAGGTATGTTGAGAATATCAAACACATAAGCAATGTTTGATTTATCTACTTTACTTACAATAATTCACAACTAAGAAACAGTTCTGTTTTTGCTAAACCTTACAGTTTTATATTAGGGCATCCCTTTGAATCTAAAATACTTTTAAGCTTTCAATAAAATATGTATTTAAATCCCTTCATTTGCTGACCTATTATTGAAAATCATTGTAAGCAATAAAAACACTTTTTAATAATTCTCCCAAATCAAACAAAACCTAGCCAAATATTCCCCAAAGTGTGAAACAACAAAGGCAATAGATGAAAATGAATAAGTGATGCTGTCTGGAATTTTAGCTTAATTTTTTGCAGTTACTCAAATATTAATAACTTGAGATCTGATCTTTTTAAACATGCAGAATCTACTTAAGCCTTTAAAAAATAAAAAGCTAAACAGAGACTTAGCCCTCACACTATAGGGAGTAAGCCCAATTTGGTAGAAGGAACTAGACAATTGCAAGACATTTTAGGATTGTTATTTCTATGCATTCCTAGAGACTATGTCCTAAGTGGGGTTACTGTAGGGAAATTGACTCTGCATGGATACTGGACTGCATGCGAGCTGTTTTATAACCTAGTCAGACACTAACAGGTATTTTCAAGTGAGTGAATCAAGATGGTGGGCCTCTTACTACAGGTTTGAATAGACAGAAGCAAAATGTAAATCAACTAAAAGCAGGGACTGTTTTATTGTCAGTTATGGGAGAATTTTAAAAAGCTGAGAAACAAGCATTGAATTCTTAAATAGAAAATGATTATAATTTTTTGCTTTTCAAAGTATGAAATAGGGAGCAAAAAATCTTCAAAACTACACTTGGTTACTGAAACTTAAGCTGCTATCCTACTGTTAGAAGTTTGAATAGGAGGCATACAAATATGGCTTTTAAAATAAAAACTATGGTAGTAGTGTACCTCAGCTTGACTTTTTTCCTAGTTGGAATCTGCTATGTGCCTTATTTCCTTTATCTGTACAATGGGGATTATAATAGTAACTACATCATAAATAAATGCCAAAAGCAGACATGATCACCTGGTAGGTGGTAAGTGCTAAATAAATAATAGCTATTGTTATTGTGTTAAATATTGTTATTTTGTCAAATGGGAAGCTATAGTACTTTCAGCAGAGAGCTTTGCTACCTCGTAGACAAAACATGTATTTATGATCTTGGAACTTAACTAATTTTTATAACACTGACTCTTTGAGGGAAATGTATTCTTTGTCCCAAACCTATTTATAACAGTTGGGGCATACATGCCATGCGCATTTTAGTTGGAAGCAGTCTGAACCAGGCAGTATGTGATGAGTGTCCAAGGAGAGCTGCATATATCTAACATTTTCTATATTAGGCCTTATCCTTGGAAAGTGGTTCAGATGGCACAATGCCCACACTTCTTACCTTTCTTAACTCAGTAAGGAGGACAAGAGGCAAAGTGTTGTGAGATTAGTCTGGCTAGGTAGGCTGGTGCTAGATCATATCTTTGTTTACAGGTCATGTTAAGATTTTCCTTTTTTCATCCCAAGAAAAAATAGAAACCCACCAAAAGTGTTAAGCAGAACATGACATATGATTAGGTATGTTTATAAGAAGATTGCGCTGGCTGGCATGTAGAGGATGCGTTGGCTGGAGGCAAGGAGTTTGGGCAAATGTCAATGCAAAAGACTGATAGGTAGTTATTGCAGTGGTCTGGTGAAAATAGTTGACTCAGTTGTGATTGTAGCAGAGATTTTCCTTCGGAAGAGGGAATGAAAATCCAGGCTATTGTACTAACACGTTTGACAATGTTTCTACATTTGTTAAGGTAGAGGAATTGTAGTTACCACACACTGTAACTGTGAAAATTAAAAGTAACTTTGACACAGAGAAGCAACAAGGCCACACAGCTAGATCATGATAGTGCCAAGGTTAAACTCAAGCTATCTGACCCTGACAGCTTCTCCCTCTAGGGGCTGCTGTAAGAATTAAATGAGAAGATGCTTATAAAATGTCTAGAACAACCCTTGGTCCACTGAATGTTTCCTTTTGTTGTGATTGTTAAATAAAAAATCCTTTGTGCTTTTTAAAGCACCGTGACAACCGAGTAATAATATGATCCATCGAACAAGTCATATGCCTGGGTGTCAGTCAAACTTATAATAGGATAGTTTTAAAGTTCAGTTTGCAATTATTTGACAATGTTTCTAAAGAGAAGTGACAGGGCTTCCCAGATGGCGCAGTAGTTGAGAGCCCGCCTGCCGATGCAGGGGTCATGGGTTCGTGCCTCGGTCCGGGAAGATCCCACATGCCGCAGAGCGGCTAGGCCCGTGAGCCATGGCCGCTGAGCCTGTGCGTCTGGGGCCTGTGCTCCGCAATGGGAGAGGCCACAACAGTAAGAGGCCCACGTACCACAAAATAAGTAAATAAATAAATAAAGAGAAGGGACAAAGAGGCAGCAGCCTGTATGGTACGGATTTCCCTCCTCAGACTATTGTGCGTGTTTCCCCTGCCTGGTTGCTATGGCGGTTTTTATTTTTATTTTTTTTTAATTTATTTATTTTTTGCGGTACGCGGGCCTGTCACTGCTGTGGCCTCTCCCGTTGCAGAGCACAGGCTCCGGACGTGCAGGCTCAGCGGCCGTGGCTCACGGGCCCAGCCACTCTGCAGCATGTGGGATCTTCCTGAACCGGAGCACAAACCCGTGTCCCCTGCATCGGCAGGCGGACTCTCAACCACTGCGCCACCAGGGAAGCCCTCTATGGCGGTTTTGACAGGGGATGTGAAGAAGGATGAAATTGGGTCCCGAAGCCCTTATCTGAACAAATGAGATGTGGATGCCACCAGCTCCCTCCTAACTGGGATCCACCCTTGTGTAAGAGTCCTCCATCCTATCCTCATCCACTGAGAAGGAAACAGAGCCCCACAAACTCACTACTTTGCAATATTCTTGTTAGAGGGTTAGCTTAAAATAGCAGCTCTTTGCAGTTGAGAACTAAGCCCTAGTCAGGGTTGGGGCTGCCATGGGGCACGTTTATCAGGTTCAGGCCATGCTTGGAGATCCAAGTGAACCTCTCTTGACTTTGCTATAAAAAAATAAACAAAGCAAACGCATTTTGGAGCACAGAAACAATGTTAGGTCCCAGAGAGATGATTGACATCACTTATTTTGCTCTCCACATCCACCTGGAGAACTCTGAATGCCTGGACTGTGAGAGCCTTCCATAGTGGAAGCAGGGATGGCAGATTAGGGGAAAAACAGTTGATGCCTTTTCATCTTTTCCTCTTCGTTCACACACTCTTGAAAGGAAACTTCCTTTTTTAAGCACCAGGTGTTAAAAAGTGTTTAATTAGGTCAAAACCTGGGGGTAGGCTAGGGAGAATTGAAGTAGGCTGTCAGTAAATCAAGTAGCCCAAAGCCATTCTGCAGTATTTACGCCCTTGAGCATAGTGCACACCCCAAACATATTTGTGGGACTGATTAATTACAACATTTGGAAGGGCTGTAAGGGACCCCACACTTCCATTTCCAGGGGAGAGTTAAGTCATTTTTCCTTGCCTGAAGTTCACAATGCACAAGACACCAGTGGAAACCTCTTGTGCATGAAAATCGCTCATTGTACCATGGACATTCAGCTGGCAGTAAGACCTGGAATGCAGAATCAAAACAGTGAATTTTACATCTGCAAAAATATGGTCTGCAAAGTGAGTCAGCTACAGTATATCTTAAATAGTACTGTTAAAGATACTGCAGTGAAATGGGCCAGGTTACATTTCCACAGAGCATCTGCCTCAGAAGCTGTAACCTCTGCACCTCTGTCAGTTTACCTAAATGCCCATTCCATCATGAATCTGTCTCTACAGCTTATTGAATCATTGAGCAAATGTGCTCTGCCTCTCTTTTAAATACTTTTAATTCCCAGCAGCTTGCAATGTTACTATATTATGAACTAAAGCAAAATGCAAATTCTAATGTGTTTCAAAAAGCACAGACTTGATGATTATAAAAGGAGAGAAAAGAGTAGTCTCTTCCTATTGTTCAAATAGATACACAAAGAGCAATGAATAGAAATAATAAATCCCAACCAAATGCATCATTTCTTATGACCCAGAAGGAGGCTTACCGATTATGACTAAGGCAGGTGTATCCATTAAATATAAAACTGAATTTGCCACTCGAAGGGTATTATAGTGGAGCTTCAGCACAGCCCTGTAAAATCTCCCCGGAACCGGCCTTGCTATTCAATAGAGAAAAGAAACAAAACATTATACCAAAGAAGGCAAGGAATTTTTTTTTTTTAATTCAGTGTGAGACTCATATCTTCAAACTTAAAATGTGTGTGACAAGTGAAGGAAGCTAAGTGTTAGTGCTGTGTTGACTGCGTAGCCAACCCAGGAAGACTAGACTGGAGTTAAGCTAATAACGTTGGGGCTTTTCAAGATAATCTTTTATACTCCTGGCTCCTTCAGCTGTAGCATGTCTATAACTGCATCTCCTGTTGGGCTCAATTGTACTTGTTGAATCCCTTTCTTCTTTCAAAACAGCATGGATTCTGAATTGTTTCATTTGTGTTCTGTTGTATAATCAGAATTTTTAAAAAACAAAATGATAAGAGTACTTAGATTTTAAATGGCAGTCTCCTGAAAAATGATGCCTACAAAAAGTGATAAGTACCTAATTCTTTACTCCTTACCCCCAATTATATGTATTTCCTCTTTCTATGTCTTCCATACTTAAAAGTGACAACTGTACTGAGTCAAACATTGTATGAACATTTATTGGAGGGAGATTTATTAAGTCTTTACAAAGCTTAATAGGTTTTATATTCCTGCATTTAGAGTAAAGAGGATAGAATTATAGGATTTGAAAATATAAGGAACCTTAGAGGGCATCCACCCCTCAGCATTTTGCACAGGAAAGAAAGGCTCAGTTAGGTCAAAGGCAGCATGCTATAGCAAAAGAGGCAGGGCTTTGAGGCCAGGCAGTGTTGGTTTCAATTCATGACTCCATAATTTATGAGCAGGTTACTAAGAGCAGAGAAGCCTTGGTGCCTTCACCCGGAAAGGGTGTAAAAATGCCCAGTTCACAGACCTCTTTTAAGGATGAAATTAAGTAATGACCTCAAGTGTCTAGCACATGACAAGGTACATTATAAGTACTCAATATATATTCTTTGGGACTTCGCTGGTGGTCCAGTGGGTAAGACTCCATGATCCCAATGCAGGGGGCCTGGGATTCCATCTCTGGTCTGGGAACTAGATCCCGCATGCATGCAGCAACTAAGAGAACACATGCCGCAACTGAGTCCGCGTGCTGCAACAAAGAAGGCTGCATGCTGCAACCAAAAGATCTCGCATGCCGCAACGAAGATCCTGCATGCCAAACCTAAGACCCAGGGCAACAAAAATTAAATAAATAAATATTATAAATATATATTCTTTGCCCCTCTTTCCTTGCCTGGGTCACACTATAGTCAGTGGCAGAATGGAAGTGATAATACAGGTCTCTGGAGTCCCACTTACACAACATCTTATCTTCATTTAACTGGATGAGCTGTGGCTGATCTACTCAAAGACCCCTCATCACAGAAGCACAAGCAGCCAAGGAAATTTGTCTTAAATCCCCCAAGAGATAACAAGGTGTGTGGCAGGCCCACGTCTGTAGCTCATCTGAAAGTGCAGAGTTGCTCTTTTTTCATTACCCCCATGGATTTCATTCTAGTTCAGCTCCAGCCAGCTTCAAAAGGAGGAGAGCGTTCCAACATTAGAAGCAGCTGCTGAACAAGGCCAGCAATACCTTTCAGCACCAGCAACGGGTAAATACATGGAATAAGACCCAAGAAACAGGGGTCAAAATGTTCATGCTCACATGGTCATTATGTCAGCATACTCTAGTAGGGGAAGGAGTTAACATTTATTGAGCACCTACCAGGCATGAAGCTCTGTTGTCAACACGCCTGTGAAATAGGTGTTATTACCCCCCGCATTTACAGACATGGGCTCAGAGAAGGCAAGGAAATAACCCAGAGGAAATAGGGTAGTAAGTGTCAATGCCAGGATTTACGGCTGGGTATTCTGACTTCAAAGCTCAAGCTGGTTTCACAGCACTCACAGCCTCCCAGAATTGTACACTTTAACACATATTGGCTAAGCCTGCTCAAATAAAGATTTAAGTATGAGTAGTTGGGATTATAGAAATCTGATCATAAATCAGTGAGACTGGCCACTGTGTTTAAAGACATGCTGTTCAGACTGTATTCCATAATCTATCATGTAGCTACAATACTAACCAGAAGATAACTTAGCTAGGGAAGGACAAACTAGCAAGCTCATGAGTCAGACTATAATAGGAAGCATTTAGTAATTATGGTTTATAGGAAAACATACTTTTTAACAGTTTTTAAAAACCCACAGGTCAGGGCTTCCCTGGTGGCGCAGTGGTTGAGAGTCCGCCTGCTGATGCAGGGGACATGGGTTCGTGCCCCGATCCGGGAAGATCCCACATGCCGCGGAGCGGCTGGGCCCATGAGCCATGGCCGCTGAGCCTGTGCGTCCGGAGCCTGTGCTCCGCAATGGGAGAGGCCACAACACTGAGAGGCCCGCGTACCCCAAAAAAAAAAAAAAAAAAAACCCACAGGTCAGGGAGTCTAGAATATGTTCACTATGGAAAGATGTAACATTAGTTTCCCCTTAAGTCTTTATCATGTGAAACTAAATATGTAAGTTTTCAAAAAGTGAGAAACTCAGGGCAGAAAAAATTTTTAAGTATTTGGAAAGAAAGAGAACAAATTAAATTACCATACAGGGTAGACGATGCAAACATTAGAATCAATCTAAGATTTTTAAACTGATTGCAATTTATCTCAAAAAATAATTTCACTATTATAATTCATATATGATTTGGTATAGTTCAAGTGAGTTGGTGATTCTTCTGCTTGGCTGTAAAATATGCAGTTTCTGTGTTGATGTCATAGAAACTGTATTCATTAAGGTACAGTTTGGCCATTGCAACAAGACCCAAAATAATCTCATATAACCATGGAGCATAGCAGTCCAGGGCACATATGGTGGTCTGTTATATCAAGAAGCCAGGACCATTTAACTGTCTTTTGCTCTGCAGCCCTAAACACCTGTCTTCCATGTCAGGGTTTGAGATGGCTATGCTAGCTCCTACCTTCACACCTTCATTCCAAAAGGAAGGAGAAAAGGGGAAAGTAGGACCGAGACTCCTTCCCTTTAAGGATATTTCCTGGAAGTTTTACATAACATTTAATAGAGGCTAGGAAATGCCTTTAGCTAAAATTCTGTTACTAGGATAGAAAGGGAGACAAGTAATGGGGACAGCTACTATAGAAGCTTGAGCTGCTATCCATGATGTGGATTTTGATTGGGCAATTTGAAAATTACTCTGTCAGATGCTATTTCAAGTTGTAAAAATTTCACAAATGTTATAGGACATACTAATTTATTCCTGAGCAGGACATGATCCAGATGTGTACACTGAAAGAGAAATGTGATAAAACCAGTCAGGCCTAGAACAAAGAGATGACCCTGGTGGGTCCTTGCAAATAAACTGGCATCAGCCTCTTGCTTCATTTCTCTAGAATCTGTTAAAACCACTAAGTTGTAAAGATCAACAAAGATTTTCCAATAAGTAAGATTGTCATTTATTTTTTTTAATTATCACATAATGCCTTTTAAGAAGAAAACAAGTACTCATCACAAATTTTTATTTTGATATAATATACAAGTAAATATAATAGTGATTTTGCATCAGTAAATATTGAAGGCTTACATAGTGTCTTATTACACTTTACAAATGATCCATTATGAGTGTAAATATTACATTTACAAATGTTCCATATGTCTTTAAACAATCCAAAGCAACAAACGTTATATATTATCTAATTGATTTGCCTCATATATTTATGTTAAAAAACACTGTTATCAGCACAGGACATTTAACTTAATCCTTTTAGTAACTGTATGAGGCATGTATTATCTCCATTTATCCATAAAAAATAAGATGAAGTCACTTGTCAAGATCACACAGGTCATAAGCAGAAGAGTTGGAGCTCACATCACATCTGTCTCCAAAGACTATGACGTCCCCTATAGGAAATCCCCAAATCTAAACATATTCACTAATGGCTATCCTGGAATATTTTCAGGCCACTAAAAATCTTCGCATCATGCTTATAACCAGTGAAAGAAAATTAAAATGAGATGTGGCTCTAAGTATGGGAGGGCTCCTCCTTGCCCTCTCCTAACTCATCTTAATCACTTAGGATAAACACTTGCCCTCCCTCCACCTTTTAACATATTGTGGTAACAAGTTAATTGAATCAGAAAGCTCTGGCAAAGTGTAAAATTTGTTGCAAGGATTTATTTTTCGCTTCTGTACACATTACTAATCTAGGGCAAAAGAATGTTAGTTCAGGTCCTGAACTGATATCTGAAAAAGAATTTATTGAATTTAGAACTATATCAGTCGAGGTGCCATTGAATGTGATTCCTCTTCTATTTTCGATTTCAAATCAACAAAATCTTTGGATGTTTATGCTATTCCATAGTATATTTTTGGATGGCAGAGTTGAAGGTGAGAAAATACTTCGTTTACTTGTTCCCAGAATAGCTGCAGAAAAATCTTCAATCTCTGCTTCTTTCTAAGTTCTGTAAGAACCAATTGATTCTGAAATGACAAATGGTCAAGTTAATTATAAAGTTTGTTTTTGTGTTAAGATTATATTGTTTAAAGCTAGCCTATCAGAACTACTGCATAATATAATTAATTTGCATCAAAGACCTTTACGTGTAACGAAGTCAACATTTTTATCTACGAATTGAAATAACAATTAGGCTTTATTATGTTACAAAACTGTTGACAGTTGCTGCCCTTTACTGGTTTGCAGTGGTACCACAAATCATAACTCATGGTTAGTTGTCAAAGGTGTAAAGGTCTCCACATGCTATGCATTGTTCCAAATAACACATATGTGTGAAGATCAGCCAGGAAGCCATCTGAAATAACTCTTCATGACCTCAGGACTCACAGATGTGGTTCACTACTCACTGTGTATTGTCATTTCCCCACTTGAAAGTAGGTTCATCAGAATTTCCCATTTCTTCTTTCAATATTACCTTACATACTGAAGTGATTATCTGTGTCCTCAGTGAGCAGTGGTCAGTGAGTAGAGATTTTCACTGATTTTCGTATAACTAATACATGACATATAATTAAGAGATGAGAGTGAGGCAAGCATTATAAATCATGATATGTAATGGGCGCCACATCAAATGCATACTATAATACCATTGAAAAAATTGTCCACTATTTCAAAACAACTTTTAAGAGCATTATCAGTAGGTAGGGTATTTTAATTTGTGATTTTTATCATAATGTTGCTTTGCAGCAGCTCTACAGCTACCGATATTATTTGCTGGTTATTCAGAAGTTGTTCCTTCCTGGACACATATACAAATGATATTTAGTGTTTCCCACAACCCTAAATTTCACAAGTTTGGCAAAACTGGACTACGGGACAATTAAGCCTTCCACTCTGACATTGGTTGTGATATTGTGGCTTCTAGGCTCTGTGGTCCTCAGGCTCAGCAGCTTGCCAGCACCAGACAAAGTGTTCCAGTCTCTTATTCTTTAGCATTTTTATAAAGATGTGCAACAAAAATGAGAATCCCATCCAAGTTTCCCTGGTTTGAATTCAGTGCTGAACAAGGAACAAAGATGTAATTTGTAGAGTTTGTAAATATGTGGTTATGTGACATCCTAAGTGAGAAAATGAAATTCCTTTTTGCTAAAACAAATACTATTTCATGTGTATCCCATGCCTTTCCCAGAGGTGCTCAAGATAATCAATTGAAGTCTTGAATTAAACTGCCTTTCCCATGAAACATTGTTTCCTCACTATTCATACCTTCGGCAATGATGTTGTAAAAAATGTTATTTCATCACATCATATTCTTTTTTGAGGACCCTCAGGAAAAATCCAGGCTGGTCTTATTACAAAGAACAGTGATACTTTTTTCCTATATCCTAGTTTTGTTTTTTTTTTAATCTAATAGATACTATCAATTCAACTATAAGATTTTTTTTCTTTTTTTACTGTAAACTAGTAAGCTTTGGGAAAAATTTGTGGTACATAGATATTATGATGTGCATGTTAAGCCTTATATCTCACTGCACTTTGTTTCTGCTCCCTTTTCGGGGTCATATTTTATGTATTCTTGTAAGTGCCTGGAACCCTTTCTGAAATATAGTGGCAGCATAAACTAAAAAACAGGCAAAGGAGTTCAAAAAAAACTTCCCATAAAGATATAGAAATGAAATCTCCATACAAAAATCAATGATATTAATAAAAAATAATAATACTGGCTGACATCGAGTGTGAAGAGGACTGTTCTCCATATCCAAAAATACATAATGTTTTCCCCAAAAGACTTAAACAGTACAAATATGTTTAAGCCTCAAAGAGTTGCATAAATATGAATTAATGTGATTTGCTATAAGTTTCCATCAGACTTTAAAAACAATATCTTAAATCTCTAGCCATGCTGGCCTCTTCCAATGTGCCAGGGAGGCTAAGGGACTTTGTACTAGTTGTTTGTTCTTTCTGGAACATTTTTCCCCTCAATATCTGTGGGACCAGCTCTCTTTCCTCCTTAACTCTCTGCTCAATGTCACCTTCTCTGTGAGGTCTATGCTGACCACTCTATTTTGCACTGCAACTTGTCCTCAACCTATCACTCTTAATCCCTATTATCCTGTTCTACTTTTTTCTTGTTTCCATATGTTATCTTCTTTCAAACATAGTGGATAATTTACTTATTAATTATGTTTATTGTTTATATCCTTTGTCCTCCATCTAGAATGTAAAATTCATGAGTTCAATCTTTGTTTGAACTCATGGTGAACTTTGTTCACCACTGAATCCCAAGCTCCTAGAACAATGCCCATATTATGCACTCAATAAATATTTTGTTGAATGAAGAAAAGGTATGTACATGTAAAGAACACTTAAAACTGAAATTGTAAATGTTTTATAGGACTTATTATTCTTATCTAATTTAAAAGAATTGTTTAGCTTAAAATTATGTTTGTCTAAATAAATTCTGTCAGAAATCTCACCATTTCCTCACATATCTATTTTTTTTCTTTTTTATTTCAACAACTACCATTTTAGTATAAATCATTGTCTACCTGGCTTCATACAGTAGCCTCCCGTTTGCTCTCCCTGCTTCTACTATCTCTGAACTTGGATTCATTATGAACATAATGGGTAAATTTCATATTCTTCACTGGGAAATTCAAGGAGCACTGGCCTTATTTTCCATTGATCTAATTTTCCAGACGTATGCCCACAATTTTCAAGCATGATACCTTAACTCGAATGGCCCTGCTTCCCACCATCTCCTAAAACTGAGTTGACTTCTGCGCTTCCCTGCCTTTGCTCTAGCTCAGTCTAATGCTGAAACTCCCTCCATCACTTATCTACCCAAACCCTAAATGGTCTTCCTCCTCCCACCTCCTTCAGTGGAACACTCCCTGATCTTTAAGACCAATTGTATTCATTTTTCAGTTTTAAAAATTAGTATTTCAGTTTTTAACCATACACTCTGTGATATTGTTACAAAATCATTAAAAGTTGTCTTAAGCGGGCTTCCCTGGTGACACAGTGGTTGAGAGTCCGCCTGCTGATGCAGAGGACACGGGTTCGTGCCCCGGTCCGGGAAGATCCCACATTTCGCGGAGCCGCTGGGCCCGTGAGCCATGGACGCTGAGCCTGCTTATCCGGAGCCTGTGCTCTGCAGCGGGAGAGGCCACAGCAGTGAGAGGCCCGCATACCGCCAAAAAAAAAAAAAAAAAAGTTGTCTTAAGCATAGGAATTATAGCTTATACTTCTATATATTCCAGAGTATTTGGCAGAGTATTAAACATATTATAAATGGTTCCCAAAATGCTTATTTATTAATAAATAAATATAAGCAGTTATGCTGACATACTAACAACGGAAGGGTCACTACTATAATATGGGAAGTAAATAATATTTGCAAGGTGTTTTTTCTTAACCAAATATCACATTTATTCTTCACAGCAATCCTATAAGATACTCAGCATTATTTCTATTATTCCCATTTTTACAGCTGAGGAAAGAGAGGCTCAGAAAGATTAAGCCCATTAAGCCCATTAAGGTCAAGCAATGTATTAAAGGACTTGAATTCTGATCTTTGAGGATTTGCCAGTATATCATACTACATTTCATAATGACTTTAACTTGAATACACAGAAAATACATGCATATATATAATATGTACACATGCTTACATACAGTTTGACTAATAAGTTTTCAATCTAAAATGTTTTGCAAGTTTTGACCTTTATGAAAGTCTGATTATAATAATTCACAAGGGCATTTTGCATAGGATGTGAGCTAGTGCTGGTAAAGAAAGTCCAATAGTCACTGACTGATTTTGAAAAAACCCAACCAGAATATAATGTTCAAAAGCTTTTAACACCTCATGACTGGATCTTACAGAAGGTCTCAGAAATGGTGTTTACAAGTCGAATAATTCACTTCTAGGAGAGATTTATGATAGCTTATGGCTAATACATATGTTCCAGAAATTGGGCCTTAGTGAACACAGTTACAAATTAACTGTATCATATGGCAAATGCTTGAGTTCTTCCTTTCTTAAAAATATGATTTCAAGGTCCCTGGCCTTCATTCTATCTGATCTTTCAGAGAATCAAACATATATCCCTCTTAATTCTAATATATAGAAATTTATATACAACTTTTAGAAATCAGAGATCCTTTTCTATTATCCAAGAATGTGAAGAGTATATTTATTTTTGTCTCAGCTTTCATTTAAGTCAATCCCAACCTCAAAGCAAGACTCAAAATACAAAAGCTAGAAGAAACCTCAAAATTTAAGGTGCTTAAATAAGAATCACCTGTAGAGATGCTGATTCAGGAACCTGTTTTTAGCAAGCCCCCAAAGACAATTTGAGGTAGGACCCCCATTTTGAGAATTTAGATTCATCTAACTCAACTTCCTTATTTTACAAATTAGGTAGTTAAGGCCCAGAGAAGCAGATGACTTTTTCAAATTCACACAGCAGGGAAGTCTCTTAACAAGGTCTTAGTCTCTTGGCTCCTAGTCCAGTGCTACTTACACTATTGCTCATTGGATTTTCTGAAAACATTTATTTGAAGGATCCAAACATATAATGGTTATAAACTAAACCACATTTAGATCAGTCTCAGATTTTCTGTTGCTGAAAGTCTGAGGTTCTTCTTCTCCGTGCTTAAAAGAGCTATGAGCATTCAGATCTCCTTGATTATCAATCAGCTCTTAATATGAGGACAATTGTAACATCTTAACAGTAATATGTATACCATGATATACGGTAACTGACAGGCTAGCTCTCTTCCTTTATTGCAAACTCAGCCTTCAGAAAATAGCTGAGGAGAGAGGTAGTTTCTGAAGTCTCATTTTACATAGATATCAAGAAAACTAAGTTTATAAATGCAGAGGAATTTGGGAATATGTGGAGAGGACATGTAACAAACAAAACCAGATTATTCATTTTTTCCTTATCACCAATACATCTCTTGCCTTTTTGGTCATAAACCCTTAAAAAGCTTGATTAACTGTTCCATCGTCATTAAAAAAGAAAAAAAATCTGAATTCTGCTTTGACTTAGAGAAGTACCAGTTACTGTAAATATCAATTTGTTGCTGTTTCCTTCCATTAGGCATAATGATTTCTAAATTTCTTGAAGTTTTGCATCTTTTTCTGTCCTGTTTTATCTTGTTCCCCAGTTCTTTCTGACAAATAGTTATTCTCCAACAGAAGTTTGAAGCACACTATTTTTGCTTTTTTGGATAGCAAAAATGCAAACCAGGGTGGAATGACTGGGGACTGGTTCTTTTATCAAATGCTTAATTGGTGTCTATAATTACTAATTACTCAACTCTATTATTCATGTGTGGCTTATCCCTGGTTAAATGTTTGAACCTTGGGTTTCCAGGTCACCAGTCAGCTCTGCATACACATTCTCCCGCTGTCTGTGCTTGCTCAGGGAAATCCAACTAATTTTAATACCAATCTAAGCACAAAAGCTCATTAGGAAGGTATATCTCCTGCCGAAATAAGGCATATAATGTATTCAAAAGCAAGTATAGAAGTTTTTAAAATTATTTGCTGTTTTAGATTACTCCTCTTAACACAGAGTACTTAGAACTGCATGGGCAGTATCTGATCCTATTAGCTTGAGACACAAAGTTTCCATTTTTGTAGGTCAATAATAGTAAATTTTTAGCGTGTTCATATGTCTCAACCGAAATAACATAGGATACTTCCTTTCTCTTGATTTTCTCTTCTATTGCTCTCAATTCTTATTACAGATTTTCCATGTCAAAAGCACATAAGCACTCACCACAAAGGCCATCCATATGTGGCTGTGAGCTGCACTCATACCAAACTACTTGAAAGTGCCAAAATATGCCCTATTGTATTTGGCCTCCTGATTTTGTTCCCCCTGCTTCCTGGTCAGAAGGCCTTTTGCTCCTTTGTCTGCCAGATGAACACCTACCCATCTTTTGAGATGTAGGTCATGTACCACTTCATCAGCTTTTCCCAGGATTCACCAAGGAGAATCAGACATTCTCCCTTTGGGGTTCACCTGCTCCCCGTCGGTTTCAGTCTCAGCTCCTACGGCAGCATTGCATTGGTTGTTTACAAGTCCGTCTTCTCTAACAGCCTGTAAACTATGGGAAGGGACTGCTATTCATCTTATTTCTAATGTAGTCCCTAGCGCATAGGAGGTGTTTAATTCATGTTTGAGAATAAGGAAAAAGGAAGGGAGAGGGGAACAAGAAATAATTTCTATGATATCATAGGAATCTTACAATTGTGTTATTTTCTATGGGATTTCAAAGTTTGGAGGACGGACAATTGAGTTTCTTCCTGGCTTACTGAAGTAAGAAGAGAATTCATAATGCCTCTGATTTCATTCTTCTCCATTACACATTGAGGCAGGATTTAAGAGAATTAGTCATTTACCATAGGAGAGGGAGCCTTCTTGCCAAAGGAGGTGGCAGCCCACTGGGAAGCAAAGGCCACCTGGCACAAACCCATCTTACTAGAAGCCAACCCAGCTTATCTCCACTGTCTCCACTCAGCATAGAAGCTAAAGGATGGAAGCCACTGAGCTGATATAAACAGCAGTCAAGGCAGTCATTTCAGAACAGTAAAACCAAACTCAGAAGCAGAAGTCAAGAAAAGCAGGGAGAAACAGAATACAGCTCAAATCAGTGGCACCCTGTGATCTTAGATTTCTCTTCTGTGTCTGCTGTTTTTCTATTCTTGGACTATGTTTCATCATGGATATTCTCATTGCAGTGGTCAACCGAATTTTAGTTCAGCCCTTATGGCATTCCACCCCACGTTGATAAGACAGTTTAAGAACCTCTTGCAGAAGCTGCTAAACCACAGAGGCTGGACTCTATTGTAGTTTGGGCCAACGGCCTGATAGAGATCTTGGAAGTCCTGTACCATCATTTTAATTGTCTGCATCTTTGCCCCATCTTGAGTACAAAAGGAGTGTCCAGACTTCACCATTACCACTACCTTTCTCTTAATCAATCTCTAGTGTAAAATTAAAGATGCACATTACAGTTAGTCTAACTCTCTTTTCCCACATGATGGTATATACTCTACCTTGAGAGTTTTGCATTGCCTCTAGCCCCTGACAGGTGGTGTGGGTTCCATTAACGTTTACTGAATTTAAGGGAAGAACCATTGGGACAGAATTCATGGAAAGATCTCCAAATTAGGCAAGGGTTATTACTCAGTCTTCCTTCATATATTTTCTTCTCAATCTGGAAAGGCTGCTGATTTTGTTGTTGGAGAATAACTGAAAACATGAAAATTACATTTGAGGAAATTGACACAGCTGTTAATTTTTGAGACTGAACGTTTCCAGCCAACACACTGGATTAATTGGGAGATCTCCTTTTCTCAAGAAATGTTGATGATCTTAGACAAACTAAGCACAAAAAAATACAAGTTCATAGAGGCTTACTGAGTTTGTTCAGACCATAGCATTATCCAAACCCATTGCTCAGATGCCTCTTTTTGTAGCCTTGGAAAAAAGGTAAACTGTTAAACAAATATTGACTATGTGTTGCAAGTCTCAAAAAAACCAAAATAGGTTAAAAAAGGCTCAGGGTGTCATGATTTTGACAGATTTTACTGGTTGGATAAAAACATCTAGTGTCCCAGTGCTCTGAAAGCATAAAAATTAAGAAGTGATTTCTGTTGACTTCTTATGGGTGAGATAGGTTAAACACAATTAAGAAAACTATTCATGGTTCATAAAGTTGGGATAGAAAAGACACATGAAATACATATTTGACTATGACTAAAAAAGTTCATCTTTTAGGTTGGCATACTTTCTCCTGAAGAAAACACCAAAACCCAGATTTTGTTAATTTTTTCATGTTATTTTAACCAAAGCTTCTAATTTTATTATTTCCAAACTATTTTACACAGTGCCATATATTAGTAAGCACATGGGTGCTAAAGGTCATGTTCCTTGCATCAGTCATTAACTATCATTGGCTTATACAATCTGCTATTCTTCATGTTCTAGAATCAGTAACACAGTCACTGTGTGTATTTTCTTATATTAAACAATATGTTCTTTGGTCTGCTATCAGTCCTCAGAAGAATTAAATGAGGTTGTTGATATACTTATGTTGGGCATCTTGATATTTGGATAATTTGGGCTTGTAAATTTAAAGTTTCAAGATAAGTGTACTTGGTACACCTGCAACAGCAGGAAAATGCCAGTATAGTCAGTGATAGAGCCCAGTCCAGATGCTTATGACTTGTGAGAAGTTTAAATGTCAAAATATTTAAGGATTAAAAAATCCTGTTAGGTAAGGAACTTCAAAACCTGTCAAAACTACACTGCTAATGACTCTGTAATAAAACATGTCCCTGAGCACAGAGTGGAGGTAAGAAAGAGCTAAAGGTTTTACAACTACTAGGAAGGATGTTTCTACTGGCACACAAGCAGCAGTTATAAGAAGCATCTATCACATACTATACAACTGATCAAATAGGACTTGTACCTGATTTGGATATTTCAGACATCTAAGTCTTAGTTTAATATAGTGGGAATTAGTTCCTGTTACCAAGAAGGCTATTACTGAGTCCTGGGAATGGGCAAAAATTATTTGCACCTGCAAGAAACATTTCTTTTGTACCTACTTTATGTCAGGTACTTTGCAGTATTTATAAAAAGACACATATCTTTTTGGACCAGATACATTGCAAATATGCTACTACTACCAGTTCATCATATTGATGTTACAAGTATTTAAACAACCCTGCCAAATCTCTACAAAGAAGGTTTTTAAGCAGCTAATAACCTAGAAAAGTGAACAAGAGTTAGAGACCTAATAGAATTACAAATAGATGAAAATCTAAGTTGAAGAAGAATGAGGAATGCAAGGAAACCAGCCAGAGATCTAAAGTCAGAGAACTGAAAGATTAAATAATTCTCCTCTAAAAGGAGAGAGAAAAAAGTAGAGTTGAAAGTTTAAATAAAAACAGAAAAATCATTCTTTCCAAAGGAAGTTAAATATATATATATGTATATATATACATATATAAACACACACATACACACACACACACACATACACATAGGTGGAGAAAGTAAAGGATGATAGAAAAGATGCCAAGAAAATATCTAAAGTAAATTTCTGATTGTTGTGTATTATGTAAACAAATGTGCAAAGATATGTTCAGGAAAGCTGGTTTAATATGTAAATTCACAGGTGTTCAGTTTGATGAAGTATATCAAATCCACCCAAAGAGCTTTTTTGGAGAAAAAGTCCTTCCCACCCATCCCCACTAGAGGAGGGATCATGATCTGGAGGAGAAGGGGTTTTAATATTGAAAAGTCTACTCAGGGATACAGATTTCCTGCTCAGAGTTTAGGTCCACTTCTTTGTTTGGTGATTTACTAAGTATGAAGAGATCAGAGCAGATGTTGGAGAGAAAAATTCACCTCTGGAAGACTATCACTCTTGGAGTGGGAGAAGTTACTTACCTGGAGAGGGTCCCGTTCACATATTGGACTTATTTCGGCCTGATGTCTGCTTCCTAGTCAAAGGGAACCTGGGAATGAGGGAAGTTATAGTATAGGAAGAGGGGGAAGGAGGTTAGGTCTGAGACTTTGACAGCTGAAAGGGAAATTTCTCCAGGTTGGGAGCCAATATCACAAAGATCCTGGTATATCCTAGACTCCTAATCTCTGCACAGGTTTCTTTCCTTTACTTTTTACTGGAGAAACACCTGAAAAGATCAAACAAATCTGAGAATGGGAACTCAAAAGGAGTTTTCCTGGCTTGAGAGAAAAAGGCAGGAGGAAAAGGTAAGGATGAGAGCTGTCTGTATCTCAGTGCTCAGGCCAGGATGCCATTGAGAAGTGAGGGGGCTGCTTGGGTGTTGTTTCTCAGGTTGCACTGGCTTCTCAGAAGGGACTAGGCTCTGGTAGCCTATGAGGGAGGGTTAGGTGGTGAGTGGCCTCTCCCTGTAATCAGTATATTTTGACCCTGGAGGAGCATGGGCAGAGAGTGGACAAAGAGCCAGGAATGGCCACTGTCTAAGAACGCCTTTGAGGAGTTTATCCCTGCAGGTAACTCCTTTCTTCAATAACAGTGCTTGAATGTAGAGGTGGAGAGGAGGAAAGCAAGGAAATCACAGATTCCTGCAGTAGAGGGAGTCAAGGGAGAAAGGCTTCATCATGGCCTCTCAGAGGTTGGAGGGTCTAGGGTGCCTGGAATCCCTGTCTCCTTCCTGGCTGCTCAGGGCCAAGAAGGATCTGGTTACAGGCTCAGTTCAACAAGCTTCTTCCCTATGCACCTTCTGCCACCACCCCGCGCCCCCACCCCCCCACCCCCAGTCATGGCAAAAAAATGACCCCTCTGCTCTTAGCTCAGTGCTTCCATTGTGAGGCATGCAGTGAGTGACCAAGTGTCCCCAATTGCCCATTTCTTACCCTCTGCTTTGTCTTTAACAAACTGGAGTTCGACTTCTCTCCTCCACACAGGACCCTGAACTTGCCCCCAAATCCAAGCAAATTCTAAAACACAGAACATGCTTTCTTTTCAGTTTATCCCCCAAATTGGTGGACCACAGAGACACATTTCTTCTGAAACCAGCTGGTCACACCGTGATTTACTCCCTCTCATCTGACCAACTTTCCCTACTGCTTATGCCCCTAACCATACAAAAGCCCGGTTTCTGTTTGATTTTGAGATGCTTGCAGATTTGTGAGATCAGAGCTTTCTCCCTATTGCAATAGTCTTTCTTTTTAATTAAAGTCTCTCCCTATGTAAATCAGTCTGGATTTTTTTTTTTTTTTTCCTTGACGTTAGTGTGTAGCTGAGAGTGATCCCGGGTAAGTTTGAGCCCCACTGCTGGGGAAGGAAGTCTTGGGGCGGGGGGCATTTGTCTTTCTCTTTAGAATGGCGAGGAGGCCAGAAAAAACCACAGCTCTCTCTTCAACTTTCCGAGGAAGAATGAATTTCTAAATAAGGAGGTTTGAGGCTTGCGCTGTAGGGGCCGCTGGCTGGGCAGGGGAATTGTTGGTTGAAAAACACCGTTGCGATCACAGCTAGGAGCGAGGGGTGTGCTTAGGGGCGGTTTTCGAGAGGAGAGCCAGGAGTGAGGGATGGGACGGGAGAGGTTATGAGTGGAAGGTACGTGAAGAGTTGGTAGAAATCGCGCTCGTGTGGGCAAGTTAGATGTGGCGGAGGTGAAGGGGAGTCGCTGAGCCTTGGTACTCCGAGGTCCTGGAGCGGCGGCAGCGGCGGCTAGAGCAGCAGCCGCAACAGCGAGCGGGACGGAGTTAGGACCGCTCGGAGCGCCCAGGTCTCGAGATAGTATAAGGTTTGCAATCCTTCCACTTGCTGGCAGTTGCAGAAGATCTGCTTTTAAGTGAAACGTACATGCTACCCCTCCAAGGGCTGCAGCTTCCCCCAGCTTGCTTCTTTCTCTTCTCAGGCCCTCCCTTGCGCTCACTCTGTGATTCGTACTCGCGCCTAAGTTTGCAGAGAGCTCGCTGCCGGCTCGGAGCCGGGTCCGGCCAGGAGCCGCGGTCGGGGTCGGGAAGCCAGTGAACGGCAATCCAGAAGCATCGTGGGCCATGTATATTTCATCAACTGGACTTTGGGTGCGTCGCGTCTCGCAACCATCAACGCTATGTGCAGTGACATTTCTGACTTGAGTGGAGGAATGCGCGAAGGAAGCCCGGACGAAATTGGTACCAGAGGATCTTCTTGGCGCCAATGCTAATTGTCCTGATTTATGTCCCTTGTGACTAAGCTCAACGTCTTCGTCTGAAATAAAATGAAACCTGTGCCAAGCGGGGTAGAACCACCGGGCCGCTGGTTCTGATCCCTGGGAATCAGGAAATCGTCCTGCAGCTGAAGAAATTAAAAAAAAAAAAAAAAAAGGATAGAGAAAAAATAGAAAAAAAAAATCCCTCAGTAAAAGTTTAAGGCGAGAAGTGGCAGAGGCAGTGGCGCGAGGAGGCGCGGAGGAGAGCCGGCAAGCAGAGGACTGGGCTGGCAAGACCTCCCGAAGGCTGCGATTTCATTATTAATATCACTATATTTTTGGAGGGAGAGGCACCTTTCTCATCTTCTCTTCCTCTCCGCCCGCCCCTATTCCCTCCCCCTCATCTACCTGTCAAAGTCACTGATCTTTTGCATTTCGGAAGAGGACGTCAACGGGAAGGAATTCCCCCTCTCGGCTAGGGCTCCGAGAGGGGGCTACGCGCAGGAGGCTCCCACCACTCCCCGGGGCCGGAGGCGAAGGTAATTAAGCGGCGGGTAGTGGCGGCCGGGCGCGGGGCTTCGGGTCCGCTAGGTCCTCTGCCGCCGCCGGCCAGGCGCAACCTGGACCCCGGGGGTGCGGCGGCGGGGCCGCGGCGCTTGGGTCCACACGCCTAGCTCTCCCGCTCCGCCCGCTCTGAAGAGGCTCGGCGTAACAGCCGCCGCCCGCCCAGCGCCGCCCGGGGCTCCGCTGCCGAGGCCGCCGCCCGAGGCGCACCAGGCTGGGCCCGGCCGCCGCCCCGCGCCGTCGGCTGGGTTCCCGCCGGGCGCTTAGCGAACCGGCCTCACGGTGAGTGCCGCCGGCTTCCCCACCCGCCGCGACCCGCGCGTTCCGCCTTTGCCCCTCTCCCTGCCGCTTTCCTCCCTCCCTCCCCCCGAACCTCCCCCCGCCCCCCCGGCCCGCCGCGCAATCCACGGGCGGGAGGGAAGGCTCCGGGTGGGCGAGGAACTTTGTGAAGCGCCATGTGGAGGCAGCGCGCGCGCACACACACCCCGCACACTCTCACACCCATACACGAGTCTTCCTGGTGTGCGCCCCGGGCAGGTTACGTGTGTGTGTGTTGTACTCAGTGCCTGGACTCACAGATACACAGCTCGCTCTCCTCCTCCCCACCCCCGACACCTGACCGCACACAACGCATCGGAGGGTTCTCTTTTCTTTTTCTTCTCTCTTGCTTTGCCAGTTGTCCTTGCTTGGGGAAAAAACTTGCCCTCTTGCCGGCCCTGTGGAGCTGGTGGCCACACTGAGCTTTTGAAGTTCCTTTCTTTTAATCTCCTTTATTGGTGCGAGATTAAAGCATTACTATCCCATGTTGTGCAGCTGGGGAGAAGGGAAAATTGAAAGAGGGAAAGACTTGGTGTAGGAATTTCATGTGGAATATTTTCTCAGGGGTTGATGGATTCGGCTAGAGACATTGAATCCTGTATGGATCTGTGGATATCTATATATAATACAAATAATACTGAATATTATTGGGCCCCAAATAACCAATTAAGTGATTCAGACACGGGAAAACTTAGATAAGAAAAGAAACTGCGCCCTCTGCTGTTTATTTTAGTAATCTCGCTCGGACTTCTTTTTTCTTTTTGTCTTTTCCAGAAATCCACTCAGGAGGTTGTCATTTTACAGGGCAGGGGAGGAAATTTTCTAGCGGAGATTTTAAGCAACTTTATTTGGAAAAGCTGGAGGTAGCGTTTCCATTCTCGCATCAGGTATAGATTTCCAGAGAGTAGAGGCTTTTGTTTCCCACTTCCTCCCCCAGTCTTCCCAGGGAATGGTAATGGAACCACTCATTATCATAACAGTTTGTCAATCTTTGGAATGGAAAATTCTGAGTAAGATTCAAAATTCCACTAAACATATGGTGTATCTGGCAGTAGATTTGCTCTAGAAATAAGGCCCTATTTTATGACTGAAGATACTAAAAGTTTTCTTATCTTACAGAATTGGGGAACAAAACAGAAGAATCTTCTAATAAAATCATTTATTCAATAAACTTAATGGTTCAGCTTGTTAGAAAAAAGTTTTCTAGAAATTTTCTTTTTCGCAGTAGCGGCAAGGTTTTTCTTATTTGTCTAGTCCTTGAGATCATCTCTAAAAAAAAAAACCTTGGGGAATTAACAACCCCAGGTTTCATTAATTAAGTATTTTGAACTGTAACTTGGACTGCCTTAAATGCTCCCCATCCCTTTTCTCTTTGGCAAGGGAAAATCAGCTCCATAATTGTTCAAGATTCTTTTGGAAGATAAGTAACTTTCAATTTTTCATTAAGATGAAATTCGGTTCTTTGCATGGGGATCAGTTTGCAAAGAAACAATGTCTCAAGTATTTCACACAGCAGGTTGTTCTAGTTTACCATACATAAGGGATCTATTTTCCTTTTCTTTTCTGGGTGCCATGAAATAAGATCTATTTCACCACTGTAGACCAACATGAGGGAATTCAAAATTCCATATAGTTAGCTATTAATTTGGTGATACTTCCTATTGTGAAATTTTAAAAGGGTAATCTTAACATTTTGTAAGAAAACAGTTGATCTTATATGCACATAAGGCTGTTTTTCCTATTGAGATTTTTGTTTCATCAGCTTTCACTGGGTAGGTGTGCTAATATGATTCAGGTTAGGTTTTAGGAGAAGGCTAATGTATTTTGCTGTTTCCTTTTGTATATTTGTAAGTGGTGCATATACTTGTCTTTGCCTCTGTTGTTATTCTGAAAAAACATAAAATAGTAATGTTAAAAAAATTAAACTATTGCATGCTTAGTTGATATGCTTTCTAACTGTTGTAAGGATTTGTAAGAGAGAGTTTTAGAGTTACAAAAACACCAAGTCACTTGGAAAGAAATAAAATGTCATACAACTCAGAAAATTAATTGTATGTTAACGGAAAAACGTGTGTGTATGAATGTGTGTGTATAGGTCAGTAAAAGACTTAGCATACTTCTAAAAATAATTTTATCTTCAAAATCCAGAGTTTTGTTTCAAAACTTTAGGTGGGTGTAGGTTTTCTCAAATGTGTATTTGAAACCTTGGATTTCTGAACTTCTCTACATGACAATGAAAGATTTGTTGTTCTATATTAATGAAATAGCATATTTATTCTAGACTTAGCTGATTCTGAAATAATTTTATGTATTATCCCATCCCCAAACATCCTGCAAAATATATGCTATCTAATTTCCCTAATCATTAGTCTCTTGGTGAAAACAGAGATCTTCCAAATCCTAAGGTGTGTTATTTGGTTTTATTAAGAATCTCATGATAGGCGGTTGCTCATAATACCCAATCAAGTATGAGTAAAATATGCCAATGATATTGCAGTACATGTTAAATTCCTTATATCTTGAAAGACAGTTAAAGGGATAGAAGCAAATTAAGATGACTCCCATCTCCCATTAAGATGACTAGAAAATGCTTTCTTCACAACAAATAAATGCAAAGAGCATTCAATATATGTTAAGTATCTCATCTAGTCAATCTTGTTATGACAGTGTTGGAAACTGCTAATTTTGATAGGTTATGGAATTTGGATATGTCTTTATCTCCTTATATTTTTCACTCAATGGAATATGATTATAGTCAATGTTCTTTTTGTTCCTTCCCATTCAGAAACATGCATATTTATAAAATTCTTAATGTCTATGAGGAATGAGTCAATAGCTGTCTATTTCAGGTGCCCCTGAAGAGCTGAGTGTTTATGGAATAAATAGCCTACTATCACCACCTCTCCTCATAGCGAGATTATACAGTAAAACAAATGCCGAGAGCCAGCTAGAGTTAGTGGATTTACTGTCAGTATTTTCCTCTCTGTTGATGAAATTGTCAGTTGTTTTTGGAATGTAATTGTCTATAGTTTTGATCATTGTTACTTCCATGTAATGTTTAGGAGGCTTCTTTTCTAATGAAAGAAAGGACCTGTGAAATACCTTCTGCAAAGTTAACCCAAAGTGGAAGGGAATTAGCTACAGAATCCTGGAAAAAGATATGTTCCTTGTATGCAAAGCCATTTTATAGCCCATTTTAGTCCAGATCAGTAACACCTATCAACTTGAGGGCATGATGTAACTTTGTATTTTCACAGCGGCTTTGCAAATTTATATACCAGTCAGAGGTCTATGGAGTACTCATGGCATATTAATGGGTATTTCTATCAAAGAGGACTTCCCAAAAACTTTAGTGCACAGGTAGAGATGATAGCACTATTTGATTACAGTGAGTTCCCAAGGTCCGCAAAGTAAAGAACTAGAACTGAGGCCGCGCACAGCTCTTCTGAAGCTGCTCACATTTACGCGATACGAACACCTGAGACAAATTCAAAGCCCACGTTACTTGGCAATTAGTTCAGTTATGGGCAAGAAGGGATTGGTTTAGTATATTAAATCCCCGAATATGTCATTGACTGTCCTTCTCATAATTGGTTTGCCTGGCTATTTGCTGTGATGACCTAGCTTTTAAGAAGCTATTGGTGATTTTAACCTAGTTGAAAGCATAGCCAGATGGGAACTGGTGCCATTAGGTAAGAGAGGTTAAGGGGTAAATAATATCCTATTTTAAAATCATTTTATTTTCTTTGAAAACTCCATAATTATACTTTAATAGAAAATTCCTGATTTTGACAGAGGCTTCTCTTCCATTGTGTGTCATGGAAGTTCACAGATTTAATTTCTTTCTAACTTTGAATTAAGAGGATTTTCTTTGAAATGTATGTGGCACTGAAAAGTAAGGAGATCCTAACGTGAAGGATCCGCACTAAGTGATGCTACAAACATAAAAGCTGGAATGAAATCAAATAATTACGTTAAAGAACAACTTAGTGACCCTCTCCTCCTGATCTGTAATACGCTGCGGTCAATATCTTTTTCTGTGTCAATGGGAGCTCATTAAATGTAAATTCTGCAGACTGACTGAGCCATGCCATATTAGTGCTTGCCAAAGCCTGACATTTTTAATACATTAATAATATGTCTGTAATGTAATGGAAAACTGTTCATCACAACTGGTTATGGGCCAGAAATTTAAGCTATAATTGGCTGCTTCTTGTCAAGAATGTCTGTCGCACAGCCCTGCAACCGCCTAATATTCAAATGTGTTGCACTCCTTTGCATTTTTCTTTGTCAACTTTCTAAATTCAATCAATGGTGTAGTCCATAATTCTGTGTAATGACCATCATTATCATTCTGGTGTACTTTAATGAGAATTCGTTACACTGGGATTGCTGTTGTGTCAGGAAATAGTAACAGGTTCCCACACATTTCCCTAGTGGGAAATTTTTCCAAATTTTTAGCATACATATATATGGTCATCCTTTATTTTGTGATTCAAGTGAGGCAAAAGGTGGATGAAGACAGTAGCCAAGAATAAATAGATTAGGGGGATAGTATTTATTGATTAAAAAATGTGATGATTAATCTCAGAGAATTCAAATATATACTTAAGGTCATATTTAAAAAATAATATTAAAAATTAGCTTGTAGTGCTCACTCATTTCCAACTCAAAGAAGTTCATTCCAGGTCTTCAAGAGCGTATGGTTCTTGATAAGTAAGTTGTTATGTATTTGAAACTAAGAATTTAAGTTAATAATTTCTGGTGTAGTAGATTTTACACTGCTTCAGTTATAAGGCCTACTTTTTCCTCCCCTTCATCCCCCCCCAAAAGTGTTTGTTCTTATTATAATAGAAAATGTAAATTTATATTATTTTAATACTTTTCGGATTATTGTCAAAAGTCCGCTGTTTCTGAAAATATCAACTTAAATTTCTAATGAATCCGAAAAAAGCAGAAGGCTGTAGTAGCCACAACACATGCTTCTCTGTGATTTTTTTTTTTTTTGGTTTAGATTTCAAAATGTACTCAACACTATATAGTCTTTACGTTATAAGAAAGTGGCAGATGCAAATCTGTAGTTTATACATGTTTAGACAAACTGCTAATTATTGCTTCATAGTAACTCAAATATTCAACACTTTTCCTAATAGAAAATATCACAAATTACAGCAGTATGATAACATTTTATGAATTGAATATAATGAAAATTGCACTTGTATCCATAAAGCAATTATTATAAATTACTTTGCTATGGAAACACAATTCAGCCATCTGTTGGCATTTCATAGTCTCTGTGGCTTAGTTCATTTTAAGATGGTACATTATTTAAATATAGTGAATTCCTTTATAAGATTTTGTGAGGATAGTGAACTTCCATATTTAAACTGCTTAGTGTGAATTGAAGGGTCTATAATGGTATTTCCTAAAACTGTAGGCTTTTTTGTCATTTTACATTTAAAAAATAATTATTGGGACTATGACAATATAAACCAACTAATTAAGCAGATACGCTTTTCTTACACCTGGATTCCAAATATTATAGTTTGTTTGGATTTAGTGATTTCTAAAGAGAAAAGTTGCCAGTTAAACTCACCAATGATTTATACTCATAGTTATGTAGGCTGTATTATCAGTTAACCAGAAGTACTTTTAAACAGTAATTTTTATTTTCTCTTAGAATTAGTGCCATATTATTCTGCTTCATGGCCTGTTAACTCACCCTCGGCTCTTTTTATATGTGCATTTTAAATTGTGCGTTTTACTACAGAGCTTTTAGTTTTAAAGCAGCATATAATATTCGCCTTTGGGACAAATTCTCTTCTTCTGTTACAGAAAGTAACTGCAAATGCAGATGTAATAGCTATAAAAAGATATAAGAAAATAGAAAATTCTTACGAAAGGAAAATTTGCTCCTCTGGTTTTATTTTTGAATTTTTTTTTCAGGGAGCCAAGTTATCTTTATCACTAAATGCAACTAAACAAAAGATGCTAACTTCTTCCAATATAATGAGCAAATCCAAAGGGAGAGGCTCATGCCAACAATGCCGGTTTTCACTCCAGTTAACAAAAGCTAAGAAATGTACAAGGAATTTGTAGATTTTTAGGGTCTCTTTGCTAAGAGACAAAAGGCATAGAAGTAGTTATCACTTCTTTGTCATTGTTATAAAAGCGCTCATATCCCCCATTGTACTCCTGGAAGATTTTCCAGCACTGCAATATCTGAGAAATGTTTTAATCTAGCTGCTTGCTCTTGGTTTTGTCAAGATGGAAATATAATTTTTGAAGCGAAAACCTGTAACTCACCTGGAACGCAAACATCTGTCTTTGTTACGGAAGTGTTAAATCCTTCATTTCAAAATTCTCCCCGATGTGAATGATTTCTGTGGTTTGCTCATTCTAGCAAAGTAAAGGTTGTCCACATTATACCAATTTGCTTCATATTGAATCAAACCTCCCAAATGCCAATATAGCATACATTTTCTAATGCATTGATTGTGGGACAATAACTCTTATTTTTCTTGTTTCTAAAAGGGTGTTGGTGCCAGAAGAAAAGAATGATTGATGGGAAGCAGACACCGAGCTATAGACACTCATCCTTTTGCTTCAGATACTGATACCTCAGTGCACCTGAGCAACGCTTATGAGCCGTGAGCATCTAGGATCACCCAGGGTTATTGGATGTACAATAGGAGAGCCATCATTTTGCTAGATCATTATCTGCTGCTGGACATCTTTTACAAAAACCAAACTAGACCCAAGTCTAATAGATATGTTCTAAGACAATGAAAAAGCTGCAAGTTGTTGCTAACGCCTAATGCACAAGTATGCTAGGTTTCCACCAAAGTCCTCAATATACCTGAACACGCGCAATATCCGAATCCTTCACTTTTAGTTTTGGAACCTACTTTGAAGTCTCATCCTCTTTTTTTTGTTTGTTTTTTGTTAAATATACAAACCTACCTACCTATAGACATACATGTATATGTAAACTAGAGACCACAGATAATCAAACCCGGCTTTTGTTACCACGAAGATTGCCAAGAATTTAGAGATGTATTTGTCAAGATTCCTGTCAATTCATGCCCTTTGGGTTACAGTGTCCTCAGTGATGCAGCCCTACCCTTTGGTGTGGGGACATTATGATGTGTGTAAGACTCAGATTTACACAGAAGAAGGGAAAGTTTGGGATTATATGGCCTGTCAGCCGGAATCCACAGACATGACAAAATATCTGAAAGTGAAACTGGATCCTCCTGACATTACCTGTGGAGACCCTCCTGAGACATTCTGTGCAATGGTGAGACAACCTTTTTGAATAGAATATTTCATGTTAAGTGCGGGCATGTTGTATATGCATACAAATGTGTTAAGTGTAAAGACTCAACTCAGGTAATGAGCTGAATCTGCAAGTGGCAGATTTGTGCTAAACAGGCTAGCTTCATTCTCAGTGGAGGCCTGCACCACCTGGAATTACAGTTTGCACAGTGTGATTGATGCACTGGAACTTACCTTCCTGCAAACCAAAGGTTTCACTGAGACAAGTGCACTGAATATAAATTATAAAAACAAAAAGTCCACTGAAGTTTAAATTTCAGATTGGAGATTGGGAATATGATTAGGCTATATGTGATATCATAAGGATAAAACCCATTGGTAAACCAACTTTAAAAACATAAAGGTTTCTTCACATACATATTTAAATTAAGGCTAGTCCTATGTTCCATAGTTCAAGACTAGAGTAGATGTCCTGGTTTTCCTCATCAGGAAACTGCTATGGTTTGGAAATCCTCGGTTAGGAGACCAGTGAGAAGGGAAGCAGAAGAGGAGACAGGGGCTAAAGCCTCATGAGAAGCTTTTCCAGAAGAGTCTTATTTGTCAACTTATGCAGCCTCTTGTTTACAAGGGTTGTGGTTTTCCATAGAAAAGTTTGGAATATGGAAAACGTGTTTATTGAAAAAGTAATGATATGGAGCATACAAATTCAAATACTCTCCTTTTGATAAGCAAAGTTAGATAATTTGTTGTTTTCATAGTATATATAAGTCTTTTTCTGAGTGGTAAGGTAAATGGGATGTGAAAAGGTAATATAGGAGTGACAAATTGAATTTTCACTAGAGATGTTGCTGAAAATATACCCATAAGGTATTAGTAAAGAGTTTGGTGATTGAAATGATGTAAATCAATGTGCTGAAGGATTCAGACAGTGTGTTCATTTGGTTTATGATGTTGCTTTTTTTTGTTATAGGCGGTCTTTATTTGATACAGGAACTGTTGTGGTCCCATTTTTCACCACGTAACAGATGTAATCGTATGGCAGATTTTGATAGTATCCTTACCTGACTTTATTATCTTGAACCTGGCCTGGCATTTTCAGGATAGTAAAACTATTAATCAAAGTAGCATCTGTTCACAGTCCCTAGTGAGTTAAATTAGCATAAGATCATCTTAGACCTAGCACTGTAGAAAAGGTTTTGTAACAGGAAACAGTCTTGAGCACTAAACAGTGCTTTCACCTAAAAGCTAAGGGCTTGCCATTTTTCAGAAGTGCCTTTGGGGACTGGTTTGAATTATAGTCTAAACCTGATTTTGCGGAGAGTGAGAAAAAGAGCTTGGCTATTAGGTGTCGCTATGACTAAAGTGCTCTGAAAGACTAAATATTTCAAAGAGAGGACCGTCTCTCTGGGTAGCAGGTATGTGCTTTGCAAAGAAGTTGCCTTTTAGAAATCAGAGACTTCCAGAAGAGGAGTCTATTCAAACACATTAGGAAAACTATAATAAATCTGCAAAAGAGCAGGGACATTTTTTGGCTTTATGTAAGATTTTTAATAATCTCTCATAAAAGGTCATATTTAAGATCTCATTGCAAATCTGGGGTGAAATTGCTGTTCAGGTGACAGGTTTGGCCCAGAACTCCTTAGCAGAGGATGAGTTCTGGGCCAAATCTTCGTATTATTAAGAACACTCTAACTCTATATATTGGTTTGCATGCACTTGTAGCAATATTTCTCTTCTGGAATTGTTTAATAATTTACAGATCTAAGTAAAATAGCAAAGATCCTTTCTCACAGTGCTGTTTGAACTTGCATAGGCCCCGTATGATGTGTTCAACATGTGATTTGAATGTGCAGCTTCCCTGGTGTCAGCCTCTGGCAAGAGAATGCTTGCTCAGCACTGCTCCTGTCAGTCGTGTTGAAGGGTTTACTTGGTGTCTTTAGCATGCCTCTTTCTCCCATCTTGAGTGGGAGAGGGTGCATTATAGAACTTCTCACGCCTGACTTTTACAGTGACATGGTCTAAGGTCCTTAAACAAGCCAATTCCTACCAGTTTACTGGCTAAGTGATGTTAGAGACCAAAAGAGAAAAAAGTAAAAACGATATCCCTTAGCTTTCTCAAGTGCAGTAATATGTGTACTTTACATGTTTATGTGAAACTCCACAGGACAGTGTTTTAAAAGGCTACATCTTACTGTGATACAGATATTCAGAAGTCTTGGTGGGTTTAAGTTTGTCATTGGACAGAATTGTTTTCCATGGGAGAGTGTGATGTTTGTGAGATGTTACCTGTCAGTGCTTAATTTGGACTCCTTAATATACATTTGATTGGCATAACAGGTTTAATAATCTGTACTTTAAATACATAGTTTGAGACTATTTGTATGCATATTATATACCAAGTCAAAGATAGTGACCTAATATAGCAACACTTCCTCTCTGCAGTTTTGTATTTTCCATAAAACTCTTTAGTATAAGGTTTCCTGACACAGGCTGTAAAGCTGTTTCAGGATGCTGTCATATCAGACCTGTTTAGGTGCTCCTTAGCCCGAGGTCTAATGGGAATCCATAAAGTCATTTGTGTTATGACTTTCACATTCTCCCCTCCTTGACACATGCATCCATACCTGCTCCCTCAGAGTCGTTATGGCCTATTACATCAGGGCAGCTGCCACATAAGCACAATCACTGCTTAGCCCTGATATGTAAATGTTTGCTGCAAAATGGTTTCAGTAATCACCTGCTCAGCTAGTGACACCCTTATTAGCTGTGACTACAGCAGTTCTGAGCACCGAGGGGACATTTGGTCAGAGAAATACCCTATAATTCCCACAGCCAATTTATCTAATATAAAGTTGAAGTTCATTGGCGATGCATTGAGAGTTTGTATTGCTGCTTTTTGCATTGCCTCCATCATTGTACGCCAGTGACCATCCATGAATGCTACATTTACTTTAGAGTGAAATTTTAGGGAAAAAGGACCACATGATTCCATTTAACAGTAGATCTCTGTTTATTAACCTGGATAACCTACTTAATAACTCTTTAATATCTAGTGATTTTAAATTTTTTTATAGTAATAGTACCAGCATTTTAAACATTAGTTTTATGGGAGATTCTACTATTTCTACTTATGGTAGTGAAATAGGGGACTAGAAATAGATATACACATATAAATATATATGCATGAATTTTGTATATTGAGGCCATACATTTTCTTTTTAATTTAATCTGATATATTCCTTGTAAGTTGTCGATGGCTTAAAGAACTCTGTTTTTGTTAAGGGTGAAGAATCTGAAGGGTAGAAGAGGGTTAAGCAATTGTTTTTAGGCTGACATAACATGTTAGTATAGATCATGTCCTTCCTTCAGCCACGTAAAAGCTTCAGGTAGCACAGCTTTGTCAGAAAACACAGATCATCTAGTGACCACAATTTGTTTCAATTTGCATAAAGAGCACATAGGATGATCTGAACCTGTGTGTAAAGCTGAAGTGACAACACAAAGTTATGACTTGTTCTTTGTGTTTAGACAAACTTAGCTGTCATATCTCCACGCAACACCCCAGTGGCTTAAAAATGGCAAAATTATCTGCAATTATCTCCAGCCTGCAGCTCATTTTCTGGATACATTAAACAGAAACTTTCAAAAGAAGCCTACAGATGGAAGAAGTCATGGGCGTTTGTATAATTTATGGCACAGAAGTGCTGATGTCAGTAGAAATGTGAGCCCTGGAGTGCACCTGTGGATTTCAGAACCAATCAAATCTAAATTAGGAAACAAAGATTATTAAAAAGTCTTCTGTGCATGTAATTTTGACATAATATTCTGAGGTGGACATTAAGTGCTTCCCTTGGAGACCTTTGGCATCATTAATGCAGCACGCCTTTAATTACATGTAGACTCATATTACTAAAAAATGGAGAAAATAAAGTACTCTGAGGTGTAGTTAACAATACCCTAGTTATGTTTACTGAAATAATTAAAAGAAAGGGTATAATTTTTCTAAGTAAAATGTCAGAATTTGAAATGAAAATGGATTTTCTTTAGGAAATTTACTCATGTGCGCCTGTGCTCTTGTTAGGCATTTATTCAAGCACCATAGCAGGTCTATTAATGATCATTCCATATTGTGCTATTTCCAGATAGACTCCTATTAAGAAAAACATTTTTAATTACTGTAAGCATTGTGGATAGAGCATATTTCATTATGTTCAAATGGAATTTACAAAAGTTGTACAAAGCCTTCATGTTTTATAATTTTAAAGGAACCCAGTGGGATGAATGAGTGGTGACACATAGTCTCAGGGCTATCTATAACTTACATTTCTGATTTGGCATCGGCTCAGGTTGCTATCTGGTGGCTATCAGGTGGCCTTAGAGAAGTTAATTTGATAAATTTAGTTACGTTTTCAATGACAAGGCATTAATATCAATTTTCCAAAAACTGGAAATGACACTGATTTACATAATAGTCAAATAACCCTGCACTCTGTTCACGTGAAACATAATTTAATAAATGAACGAAGTTTTAATAACAGTGACATCTTTCCTGTGAATTGATTTATCCCTTAATTATGCCAGAATGGAATTTTTAAAAATCTTCAGTTCCTTCATTATTAACACTTCATTGTTATTTAGTTCATTATTTAGACTTACTTCTTAGAAAAGTTTAATTTATGTTTGCAGTGAATTAAGTTCCACAGAGATCAATCTTTCTCATATGTCACTATATCGAGTATTCCCTTGTTAAGGAGCCAACAGTAGCTCCTTATTATCTATTGCATCAAGTCTAAAGTACTCTACCTGGTTTTTAAATCTGAGTGTTTACAACCTTATTTCCCATTACTTCCCATCAGGACCCAATGGCATTTCCAAGGGATTTAAGACTAGCAGTCTCATTGGAAGGGGACTACTGGATTTGGGTTGAGGCTGCATTGGCATAGCATGCATGGTTTATGCAGGAGGCCTTGAGAGGGAGCTGATAAATATTATGGTGGGGCTAACCAAACTTAAAACCACCTCATGTCATTCATTGTTCCCAGACAGTGTTCTCTACGTGCTCGAGTACCCTTGTCTCTGTTGAGCTAATGCACAAATATTACTATAGACTACTGTATGCAATGTGAAGTGAACAGAACATATAGCACGTGCAAAATCTGGTGGTGGTGGTGAGAATCAAAGTCAAATAACATATGGTCCCTGCCCCCAAAGGAAGTAAAAAAGAGTCCTAAGCAAAATTAATACGAAGTGTTGTGTAGCCAGAGGATGGGGACGAGGACGTAGAGGTAAGACCAGCACTCATAGTTTAAAGGTGAAACATTATTTTGCTGCATATTAAAGAGCCACTTGGAAAATATTGTCTGGTAGCCAAGTGCCTGATGTTAAACTGTGTTTGAAGAAGACAAGAAAAAGGCTGGGTGCAGCAGATGGACACACAGCATTTAAATGATAGCCTAGTGGCGTGTTTAATGGTAGATTTGACACCTTATATCTGGAAAGATGGAAGAGGAGCAAAAATTCGTAGAACCTGATGAGTTAGACTTGTGTGTATATATATATATATATATATATATATATGTATTTCTCAACTTAGGAGATGCTGAAGTATGCTGCATAAGATAAGCATGGCTCATATACCTGGCGCTCCAACTTCACACAAAGTTTAGGGGCATCATTTTACTGAATGCACAAATACAAGATTTTAAAGGTGAAACATGAGACCTCAATATAATTACTGCCTTGTAGTGGACTACTTTGAATTACCTCCTTCAGTTACCGAAGAGGTAGCCTTGTCTGCTCTAGAGGAATATCACTTGAAAATATAAGAACTAGTGTCCTAAAAAACCCATAGTCTCTCTGGATTGTTTTGGGGTCTCTCAGGCATATTCTGTAAACTTTTGGTGGTGGTGGTGGGGTTTGTTCTGCTTAGCTCTGGAACTGTGCGTGGGTCTTAGTCTGGCATCTTGATCCTTTGACGTTAATGACTAGTGTCATCACACAAGAAGTCCCTCATCTCATGTTTTTCTCTACCAGGAGAAGCAGAAGACATTCCTCTTGCTTGGAATAGTCTCCACTTATCCCAATTCCACCCATCCTTCAAGGTCTGTGTCAAGTTAGTTTCTCTGTATACTTCCTGCCAGTTTCAGCTCTTATCATTCTCTTGACCTTTTAATTATGTGATTAAAATATATGCCTGTCTATCTACTCTACTATACTGTACCATTTAGCACTTCATTTCATCTTATTGATTTATGTACCCACATACACATATGTTTCATGTGTTTACCTTATCCTGACTCTTGGTCTGGATCACTGCCCTTTAAGTGAGATAATATGTGAGACAGCCTCCTGTACTCTCTGATGCAGAGTAGGAGCTCAACAGAAACTATGTATTATATTGTGTTTCTACCTTACAGCATTTATCATATTTCTAGGCAACAAATAAATAATAACATGTTTTTAACTGATTAATTGATCAGTTGATTGAATATAGTATTTGGTTTTCTGGAATGTTTTCTAGTTCTCGAGGACTTTTATCATGTATCTGGTTTTTCCCTCTGTAAATTAAGAGACAACTAGAAAAATTTAGCTAATCCATTTGGGCAGCTTATAATGATGTTCTCAAAGGAGAGGTGGGAGAGAAAAATCTACTCTGAGTTTCAACACTGACAGTATGTATGAAGGATTCTTTTTTCCATTTCTAATTGAATCTTTTAAAAAATAGTTTTCCAAGTAAAAAATTTGGAAAAGATGAAAAACCTAACACTCAACATTGAAATCATTATGCCATATTTCTTAAAAGTCTCTCTCCCTAAATATTGGGCTGGCCAAAAAGTTTGTTCTTTTTGGCCAACCCAATATAATATACATTTTGTTTTACAAAATCGGAATCATAGAATCATCAGATATAATTTTTCATATTTTTTCATTTACTACTATAGCTTTATCATTTAGTTAGATCATTTATATGTGCTTAGAAAGTATGATTTGATAGCTATAAATATCCTATTATATGGATATATAATATTTTATTTAATTATGCTCCTACCTTGATGACTTGATGTTATTTTCATTTCATTTTTTTTCTATTGGTTATAATGCTTTGATGAACATGTATCAGTATAGTTTTCTTTATTAAACCTACTCTTCTTCTCCCATATTCCAAACCTCCCATATTAAATGCACATGTTTTTAGGATGGTGAGCTCATCATATTGACTTTAGTTGAGGCTAAAGAGTTAGGCTGTATTCTTTTACTCTCAAGGGTAGAATCCTACTGAATGGAAGGGGCATTCTCTGTGTGAATCTTGGGGAAAGAGGTGTTGGACTTAAACCAAGATGTAGGACTTAGGCAGGTCCCCTCTCAGTGGGCCTTGTTCTCTTTTGTCTGGACTTGAGAGAGCTTCTGGAGGTAGAAGGAAGACAGCTTCTGCCACACGGTAGAGAGCAAAGTCAGGAGACCTCTTTGGGAGCAACAAGCTGAAGATGAGCAAATTACACCTTGTAGACTATACCTGTGGCTTTAAAACTTGCTTTAAGCTGATCCACAGTGAGAAATACATTTTATATTGGAACACAGTAAACACACACTTATCCACACACACACAACCAAAACAAAAGCTTTGCAGAACAGTCCTTACCCGTTTATATGTGCTATGCCCTCTGATATTTTTTTTCCTTTATATTCCTTTTTCTTCTTTAACAAATAATTGAAAATTACATATTGATGGTTGTGTACAAATTATAAGTAGCAGTGTTTTTGAACCTTGCATAAATGGAAAAATAGTGTACACATTATTATATAGCTTCTTTCTTTTAAATTTAACATTATATTTTTGAGATATACTGCTTTGTAGTATTCTACCCTATGGATATTTCTTTAATCAATCTTCTATTTAGAGACATTTAGGTTGTTTCTTATACTTTAAGGCTTTTAACTGGTGTCAAACTGTCCATCAGAAAGATAGTTTATCTATACTTCCTCAGTATTTTATGAAATGCCCTAGTAGCTAGATCCTCATCAATACTGGGCATTATATTCTTTTTTAAAAAATTGATTGATTGATTGCCACATTGGGTCCTCGTTGCTGCGCGCGGGCTTTCTCTAGTTGCGGTGAGCCAGGGCTACTCTTTGTTGCGGTGCACGGGCTTCTCATTGCAGCGGCTTCTTTTGTTGTGGAGCATGGGCTCTAGACGCGCGGGCTTCAGTAGTTGTGGCACGTGGGCTCAGTAGTTGTGGCTCACGGACTCTAGAGCGCAGGCTCAGTAGTTGTGGCACACGGGCCACAGCACGTGGGATCTTCCCAAACCAGGGCTCGAAACCTTGTCCCCTGCATTGGCAGGCAGATTCTTAACCTCTGCGCCACCAGGGAAGCCCCTGGACATTATATTCTTAAATTTTCTTCTGATATAGGGCCTTAGCAGATAAATTATATAGTTTACCAAAAACGATATTGATGAAATTATCCTTATTCCCACCACCTTTTCTGCTAAGATAATAATTTTTAAAATTTGGCATTGATATACAAACATATTGGAAGGGGAAAATGACATTTCATTTTTAAAGATGTATTTATTTGCTTACTGAAAAGATTGAGTTTTTAAATATGTTTCTTGGCCATTCAAACTTTCTTATTCCTAATTGTAGTAGTTTTACTCCTTTGTACTTTTTGCCCCTTTTTAAACTTTTCTATTGAAGCCAACAGTTAAGTTAAAAGATATATATTTGGACCTTTTAAACAGACACCATTGTTTGTCAGTTGATCAAGTTCAAAAATGAGTATCCTTTCTTCCAGAAGAATAGGACTTGTTTCAGAGACTTTTCCACACCCTTCATTTTGTGGAAATTTTATGTAATATTGCCCTGGGTTTTGGTGGCATGAGGGCCATCATCTCAGGGCTAGGAAATATTCATCTGAGTGCCCGCTCAAGTCTTTTGTTTCTAATATAAAAACTTTGAGAAGTTGTCATTTACCCTCAGTAAAGCATTCCTTTTCCCTTAGAATCCGTCTTTTTGGAGACAGTTGCATACTGAAACATATTCCTTGTATAAAGTGGCTGGTGTGAAATCTGCTTTGGTTTTAATTCACCAGACCAATGGGCAGACTAGCTTTTCATGTGCTTTTTTAGATTTCAGAATTTTCTTCCTTACAAAAGGGGGAAAGGATGAAAGTTGTTTCACACAGCATCATACTGGAAAAGAACTTACTGAGATTGGCAGGTTGTAAGTTTCTTCTCATCTTTCTGGGAATAGATAGATTCTCATAGTATCAGTTCCATAAAAATTAGAGACAGGACTTGAGGAAGAAACCAAAATTGGTTTTCAATTTTTGACCTACTTTGGAGCTGACTTCTAAAATATTAAATGAAGGATTGAGCTGGATGCTGTTTTAGCTCAAAGAAATAGCCCTTTTGTTCCAGAGGGTTGATGTCCTTTGAGAGGTCCGGCAGCTGACATTATCATCGTCATGTCTGAACAATGCTTTTTCACCATTACATATAACTTTCTGTTTGTTTTCTGTTGCTCTCTTTCCTTCTTTGAAATGATAAAATGAAGATATCAAATATACTTCCAAGCAACCCTCTCTCAAGGGAGAGGAGAATCCAATATATGTGGTCAGTACAAATTGCAGAAGAGGATGTGTACTTGACAAAGAAAATGAGCTGGCGGTCACTCTGAGGCTGGTTGTGATGCCTGGACCATGCCACATGGATTTTGATTTCAAAATTTAGAAAAATTAATCTTACATGTGGTGTTAGGAAGCATTGTCACTAATGTGTCTACTGTCTGGCTCAGGATAATGTTGTATTTAGACATCACCGGGGTCACTTTAACAGTGCCTGGCACAGTGTAAAGCACATAGTATTGCTTAATTCACACTTGTTGAATTGAACTTGTGGAATATTTTTACAAATAATGTTATTTATTGAGAACTTGGTGTCATGTACTGTACTAAACACTTGGCCTTTGTTAGTTCATGTAATCCTCAATCTTATCATTATCCTTATTTAATGGGTGAAGTAATTAAGGCAGGAGGTTAAGTAACTTTTCCAACTAAGTAGTGGGAATAGGGTAAATCCAGGCAATCTGACATGCATGTCCTACTTTTAAACTACACTATAAATTACTCTCTAATTTTATTTGTAGTCTGTGGAATAAAACCATCACAAAAACCTTTTTAAAATCACATTTATTATTTGGATTATGAGCTACAATACTATGATTTTGTTATCTAAAAAGCCTTTTATCTAAGATAACCTCAGAAAATTGGATTCTGTAAACAGAGTGTATGGAATGTTGGAAATGCACGTTATGTGATGAGTGTCTTCATTTAGGGATAAGAGAACCAATCAACTGTGTTTGTTTCCATTTCTGCTTTCATTTCCATTAACGTGTTCATATAAATGGAAGTAAGCTGTTAAAAATCATAAGAGAGCGGAGTACATATTCACCAGCAGAGTATTCACCATCTAAAACCAGAATAATAAGTCAGCAACTGTTGGCTAGTTAACAAAATCATATTCTTGTGGGTGAAGTGTTGAGAAAAGTAGTTAGCGTGATACTTTTGATTTTTTTTTTTTACACTATCAATAACAACTGTTATCATATAGCCAACTGCCTCCATGCTGTCTCTACTTGGATGTCTAGTAGGCATTTTAAACTTCACATGTTTATTATAGAACTCTTGATTTCTTCTTCCCAAATCTATTCTGACTCTGGTCTTTCCCATATCTATAAATGGCAACTTATATTTATCTAGTTGCTCAAGACGAAAAATCTAGGAATCCTCCTTAACTCCTTTTTGTCGCTCACCACACATATCAACCAATTCTGTTAGCTAAACCTTCAAAATATATCCCAAATCAGACCACTTTTCATCATCTCCCCTGCTAACTACCAGCTATATCTCTAGGTTGCACTCCTGCAGTATCTCCTAACTGGTCTCCTTGCTTCCCACGTTTGCCCTATTATCAAATTCACATATGTTTTATAATATTATAATATAAAACTTTATAATGTGTGAATATTATAATGTAAATATATATATATAGACAGTGTAATTATATTGTGTAAATATACATACATAAAATTTTAAGAATCTGTCAGATCTTTTCCTTGTTTAATTTCCTCTCATATTTTTTGTGTCCCACTGAGAATTAAATCTAAACCATTACCACTGCCTGAAAGCTCCTGTGTAATCTGGTCCCTGAATACCTCTCTGATCTCTGCTCTGATCACTCCTACCTTGCTCAGTCCTCTCTACCTGCCTTCTTGATGTTCCTCATTAAACTTAGTTTATTCTTGCCTTGTTTGGACCCATGTTCTCAATATCTTCCCAGAGCTCATTACTGCCTTTTTTTAGGTCTCTGATTAAAAACCTTTCTCATATTACCACCTTATCTAAAATCACATCTCCTCCACACCCTTTATCCATTTATCCTGAGCCTGCTTAGTTTTTCTTCACTGAATTTATTACGGGGTTGATGTTCAAACTAATTAACAACTGGGGCAGCACCAACACTGACCAATCAGAAGAGATGTCAATGGTTACACTTTACTGGGTACCTTCTGACTGAATATCAGTTATAACTGCCTGATATTTATTATGTTATATACTACTCATTTATTTATATCTCTTTTCTCCTCCCCAGTACAAGCACCAAAGAGCAGGAATGTTGTCTTGTACCTGCCTATAGTAGGGGTCAATAAATATTTGTTGAATGAATAAATGAAGTACTAAAATCAGATATGTCAATTTGATCATGATATTCATATCAAAGATTATTGCTGTAATACACACATGGTCTTTGGGTTATATAGGCTGCTTTGGAGGTCCTTGATCTTGAAGGTATCACAAAAAACTTTTTCAGTTTCTTAAAAAATATTTAAAGTACATAAACAATATAACAGATACATGTACAACTACCACTTAAAATTAATGGTGGTAGCATATTGTTTTTGTTAAGCTTTAAAAAAAAGAAACATTACTGACCAAGTTGAAATCATCTTTGTCTCCATGGCCTGACCCATTTCTTGCCTCCCCCTCCCAGAGGGAACTGGTGTCATAAATTTGCTATATTTCCTTCTGGTCTATCTTTTAATATTTTTTATACCAAGCTTGTATGTTCATAAACAAGATATAGTTTTGATTTGGGGCTTTTAAAATATTACCATCCTGAAAAATCTATTCTGTAACTTGCTTTTTTATTTAACAATATTTTTGTAAATTATCCATTTGATCTGTATGATCTTGTTCATCCATATAAAAATATATATTCCATTGTATAAATACATTCTTCATTAGTGGTAATTTAGGAAGTTCTTTTTTTCTTAGTTTTACAAGCCACTCAACAGTAAAAAAATTTTTGTACCCATATCTTGATGCATATGAACAAGAGTTTTGTTTTTCCCAAGATATACACCCAGTAGCCAATCTGTTGGTTTATAAAGAATGGCATTTTCATCAAATATAGTTGCACCCTTTACATTCCTACCAGCAGATTATAAGGATTCTCCTCTCTAAGTTTTGTTTTGTCTTGTTTACTGATATGCTTCCTCTTATTGTGTATTGAAAAAAGTTTAAGGGCTTCCCTGGTAGCGCAGTAGTTGAGAGTCCGCCTGCCAATGCAGGGGACACGGGTTTGTGCCCCGGTCCGGGAAGATCCCACATGCTGCAGAGCGGCTGGGCCCATGAGCCATGGCCGCTGGGCCTGCGCGTCCGGAGCCTGTGCTCCGCAACGGGAGAGGCCACAACAGTGAGAGGCCCGCGTACTACAAAAAAAAAAAAAAAAAGTTTAAGAAATCATGTTTCTCTTATTGCCTTAGATGTCAGTTCGATTTAATGATCTATTGTCACCACCATAATTCACTCAGGATTTTTTTTTTTTTTTTTTTTTTTTTTTTTTTTTTTTTTTTTTAAACATCTTTATTGGGGTATAATTGCTTTACAATGGTGTGTTAGTTTCTGATTCACAACAAAGTGAATCAGCTATACATATACATATGTTCCCATATGTCTTCCCTCTTGCGTCTCCCTCCCTCCCACTCTCCCCTTCCCACCCTTCCAGGCTGTCACAAAGCACCGAGCTAATATCCCTGTGCCTTGCGGCTGCTTCCCCCCAGCTATCTACCTTACTACGTTTGTTAGTGTGTATATGTCCATGACTCTCTCTCGCCCTGTCAAAACTCACCCTTCCCCCTCCCCATATCCTTAAGTCCGTTCTCCAGTAGGTCTGCGTCTTTATTCCTATCTTACCCCTAGGTTCTTCATGACATTTTTTTCCCTTAAATTCCATATATATGTGTTAGCATACGGTATTTGTCTTTTTCTTTCTGACTTACTTCACTCTGTATGACAGATTCTAGGTCTATCCATCTCATTACAAATAGCTCAATTTCATTTCTTTTTAAGGCTGAGTAATATTCCATTGTGTATATGTGCCACATCTTCTTTATCCATTCATCCGATGATGGGCGCTTAGGTTGTTTCCATGTCCTGGCTATTGTAAATAGAGCTGCAATGAACATTTTGGTACATGACTCTCTTTGAATTTTGGTTTTCTCAGGGTATATGCCAAGTAGTGGGATTGCTGGGTCATATGGTAATTCTATTTGTAGTTTTTTAAGGAACCTCCATACTGTTCTCCACAGTGGCTGAACCAATTCACATTCCCACCAGCAGTGCAAGAGTGTCCCCTTTTCTCCACACCCTCTCCAGCATTTATTGTTTCTTGATTTTTTGATGATGGCCATTCTGACTGGTGTGAGATGATATCTCATTGTAGTTTTGATTTGCATTTCTCTAATGATTAATGATGTTGAGCATTCTTTCATGTGTTTGTTGGCATTCTGTATATCTTCTTTGGAGAAATGTCTATTTAGGTCTTCTGCCCATTTTTGGATGGGGTTGTTTGTATTTTTGTTATTGAGCTGCATGAGCTGCTTGTAAATTTTGGAGATTAATCCTTTGTCAGTTGCTTCATTTGCAAATGTTTTCTCCCATTCTGAGGGTTGTCTTTTGGTCTTGGTTATGGTTTCCTTTGCTGTGCAAAAGCTTTGAAGTTTCATTAGGTCCCATTTGTTTATTTTTGTTTTTATTTCCATTACTCTAGGAGGTGGGTCAGAAAGGATCTTGCTGTGATTTATGTCATAGAGTGTTCTTCCTATGTTTTCTTCTAAGAGTTTGATAGTTTCTGGCCTTACATTTAGGTCTTTAATCCATTTTGAGCTTATTTTTGTGTATGGTGTTAGGGAGTGATCTAATCTCATACTTTTACATGTACCTGTCCAGTTTTCCCAGCACCATTTATTGAAGAGGCTGTCCTTTCTCCACTGTACATTCCTGCCTCCTTTATCAAAGATAAGGTGTCCATATGTGCGTGGGTTTATCTCTGGGCTTTCTATCCTGTTCCACTGATCTATCTTTCTGTTTTTGTGCCAGTACCATACTGTCTTGATTACTGTTGCTTTGTAATATAGTCTGAAGTCAGGGAGCCTGATTCCTCCAGCTCCTTTTTTCGTTCTAAAGATTGCTTTGGCTATTCGGGGTCTTTTGTGTTTCCATACAAATTGCAAAATTTTTTGTTCTAGTTCTGTGAAAAATGCCAGTGGTAGTTTGATAGGGATTGCATTGAATCTGTAGATTGCTTTGGGTAGTAGAGTCATTTTCACAATGTTGATTCTTCCCATCCAAGAACATGGTATATCTCTCCATCTATTTGTATCATCTTTAATTTCTTTCATCAGTGTCTTATAATTTTCTGCATACAGGTCTTTCGTATCCTTAGGTAGGTTTATTCCTAGATATTTTATTCTTTTTGTTGCAATGGTAAATGGGAGTGTTTTCTTGATTTCACTTTCAGATTTTTCATCATTAGTATATAGGAATGCCAGAGATTTCTGTGCATTAATTTTGTATCCTGCTACTTTACCAAATTCATTGATTAGCTCTAGTAGTTTTCTGGTAGCATCTTTAGGATTCTCTATGTATAGTATCATGTCATCTGCAAACAGTGACAGCTTTACTTCTTCTTTTCCAATTTGGATTCCTTTTATTTCCTTTTCTTCTCTGATTGCTGTGGCTAAAACTTCCAAAACTATGTTGAATAAGAGTGGTGAGAGTGGGCAACCTTGTCTTGTTCCTGATTTTAGTGGAAATGCTTTCAGTTTTTCACCATTGAGGATGATGTTTGCTGTGGGCTTGTCATATATGGCTTTTATTATGTTTAGGAAAGTTCCCTCTATGCCTACTTTCTGGAGGGTTTTTATCATAAATGGGTGTTGAATTTTGTCGAAAGCTTTCTCTGCATCTATTGAGATGATCATATGGTTTTTCTCCTTCAATTTGTTAATATAGTTTATCACATTGATAGATTTGCGTATATTGAAGAATCCTTGCATTCCTGGAATAAACCCCACTTGATCATGGTGTATGACCCTTTTAATGTGCTGTTGGATTCTGTTTGCTAGTATTTTGTTGAGGATTTTTGCATCTATGTTCATCAGTGATATTGGCCTGTAGTTTTCTTTCTTTGTGACATCCTTGTCTGGTTTTGGTATCAAGGTGATGGTGGCTTCGTAGAAGGAATTTGGGAGTGTTCCTCCCTCTGCTATATTTTGGAAGAGTTTGAGAAGGATAGGTGTTAGCTCTTCTCTAAACGTTTGATAGAATTCACCTGTGAAGCCATCTGGTCCTGGGCTTTTGTTTGTTGGAAGGTTTTTAATCACAGTTTCAATTTCAGTGCTTGTGATTGGTCTGTTAATATTTTCTATTTCTTCCTGATTCAGTCTTGGCAGGTTGTGCATTTCTAAAAATTTGTCCATTTCTTCCAGATTGTCCATTTTATTGGCATAGAGTTGCTTGTAGTAATCTCTCATGATTTTTTTTATTTCTGCAGTGTCAGTTGTTACTTCTCCTTTTTCATTTCTAATTCTATTGATTTGAGTCTTCTCCCTTTTTTTCTTGATGAGTCTGGCTAGTGGTTTATCTATTTTGTTTATCTTCTCAAAGAACCAGCTTTTAGTTTTATTGATCTTTGCTATTGTTTCCTTCATTTCTTTTTCATTTATTTCTGATCTGATTTTTATGATTTCTTTCCTTCTGCTAGCTTTGGGGTTTTTTTGTTCTTCTTTCTCTAATTGCTTGAGGTGCAAGGTTAGGTTGTTTATTCGAGATGTTTCCTGCTTCTTAAGGTGGGCTTGTATTGCTATAAACTTCCCCCTTAGAACTGCTTTTGCTGCATCCCATAGGTTTTGGGTCGTTGTGTCTCCATTGTCATTTGTTTCTAGGTATTTTTTTATTTCCTCTTTGATTTCTTCAGTGATCACTTCATTATTAAGTAGTGTATTGTTTAGCCTCCATGTGTTTGTATTTTTTACAGATCTTTTCCTGTAATTGATATCTAGTCTCATGGCGTTGTGGTCGGAAAAGATACTTGATACAATTTCAGTTTTCTTAAATTTACCAAGGCTTGATTTGTGACCCAAGATATGATCTATCCTGGAGAATGTTCCATGAGCACTTGAGAAAAATGTGTATTCTGTTGTTTTTGGATGGAGTGTCCTATAAATATCAATTAAGTCCATCTTGTTTAATGTATCATTTAAAGCTTGTGTTTCCTTATTTATTTTCATTTTGGATGATCTGTCCATGGGTGAAAGTGGGGTGTTAAAGTCCCCTACTATGAATGTGTTACTGTTGATCTCCCCTTTTATGGTTGTTAGTATTTGCCTTATGTATTGAGGTGCTCCTATGTTGGGTGCATAAATATTTACAATTGTTATATCTTCTTCTTGGATCGATCCCTTGATCATTATGTAGTGTCCTTCTTTGTCCCTTTTAATAGTCCTTATTTTAAAGTCTATTTTGTCTGATATGAGAATTGCTACTCCAGCTTTCTTTTGGTTTCCATTTGCATGGAATATCTTTTTCCATCCCCTTACTTTCAGTCTGTATGTGTCTCTAGTTCTGAAGTGGGTCTCTTGTAGACAGCATATATAAGGGTCTTGTTTTTGTATCCATTCAGCCAATCTGTGTCTTTTGGTGGGAGCATTTAGTCCATTTACATTTAAGGTAATTATCGATATGTATGTTCCTATTTCCATTTTATATATTGTTTTGGGTTCGCTACTATAGGTCATTTCCTTCTCTTGTGTTTCGTGTCTAGAGAAGTTCCTTTAGCATTTGTTGTAAAGCTGGTTTGGTGGTGCTGAACTCTCTCAGCTTTTGCTTGTCTGTAAAGGTTTTAATTTCTCCATCAAATGTGAATGAGATCCTTGCTGGGTAGAGTAGTCTTGGTTTCAGGCTATTCTCCTTCATCACTTTCAGTATGTCCTGCCACTCCCTTCTGGCTTGTAGGGTTTCTGCTGAGAGGTCCGCTGTTAACCTTATGGGGATTCCCTTGTGTGTTATTTGTTGTTTTTCCCTTGCTGCTTTTAATATGCTTTCTTTGTATTTAATTTTTGACAGTTTGATTAATATGTGTCTTGGCGTGTTTCTCCTTGTATTTATCCTGTATGGGACCCTCTGTGCTTCCTGGACTTGATTAACTATTTCCTTTCCCATATTAGGGAAGTTTTCAACTATAATCTCTTCAAATATTTTCTCAGTCCCTTTCTTTCTTTCTTCTTCTTCTGGAACCCCTATAATTCGAATGTTGGTGCGTTTCATGTTGTCCCAGAGGTCTCTGAGACTGTCCTCAGTTCTTTTCATTCTTTTTTCTTTATTCTGCTCTGCAGTAGTTATTTCCACTACTTTATCTTCCAGGTCACTTATCCGTTCTTCTGCCTCAGTTATTCTGCTATTGATCCTATCTAGAGTGATTTTAATTTCATTTATTGCATTGTTCATCGTTGCTTGTTTCATCTTTAGTTCTTGTAGGTCCTTGTTAACTGTTTCTTGCATTTTGTCCATTCTACTTCCAAGATTTCGGATCATCCTTACTATCATTATTCTGAATTCTTTTTCAGGTAGATTGCCTATTTCCTCTTCATTTGTTAGGTCTGGTGGGTTTTTATCTTGCTCCTTCATCTGCTGTGTGTTTTTCTGTCTTCTCATTTTGCTTATCTTATTGTGTTTGGGGTCTCCTTTTTGCAGGCTGCACTTTCGTAGTTCCCGTTGTTTTTGATGTCTGTCTCCAGTGGCTAAGGTTGTTTCAGTGGGTTGTGTAGGCTTCCTGGTGGAGGGGACTAGTGCCTGTGTTGTGCTGGATGAGGCTGGATCTTGTCTCTCTAGTGGGCAGGTTCACGTCTGGTGGTGTGTTTTGGGGTGTCTGTGGCCTTATTATGATTTTAGGCAGCCTCTCTGCTAATGGGTGGGGTTGTGTTCCTGTTTTGCTAGTTGTTTGGCATAGGTTGTCCAGCACTGTGGCTTGCTGGTCGTTGAGTGAAGCTGGGTGCTGGTGTTAAGATGGAGGTCTCTGGGAGATTTCCGCTGTTTAATATTATGTGGAGCTGGGAGGTCTCTTGTTGACCAGTGACCTGAAGTTGGCTCTCCTACCTCAGAGGCAGAGCCCTGACTCCTGGCTGGAGCACCAAGAGCCTTTCATCCACACGGCTCAGAATAAAAGGGAGAAAAAGTAGAGAGAATTAGTAGAAGTATGAGGAAAGAAAGAAGGAAAGGAGGAAAGGAAGGAAGGAAGAAAGAAGCAAAGAAGGAAAGAAAGGGAGGGAGGGAGGGAGGGAGGAAGGAAGGAAGGAGGGAAAGAAGGAAAAAAAGACAGAAAGAAAGATGATACAGTAAAAATAAAATAAAGTATAATATAGTTATTGAATTAAAAAATATTTAGAAAAAAAAAAAAGGGACGGATAGAACCTTAGGACAAATGTTGGAAGCAAAGCTATACAGAGAAAATCTTACACAGAAGCATACACATACACCTTCACAAAAAGAGGTAAAGGGGGAAAAATCATAAATCCTGCTCCCTGAGACCACCTCCTCAATTTGGGGTGATTCGTTGTCTAAAGGAGGGAGGGAAGGAAGGAAAGAAAGAAAGAACGAAGGTAAAGTATAATAAAGTTATTACAATTAAACTTAATTATTAAGAAAAAGAATTTTTAAAAAAAAGTCATGGACGGATAGAGCCCTAGGACAAATGGTGGAAGCTAGAGTATACAGACTAGATGTCACACAGGAGCATACACGTACACCTTCACAAAAAGAGGAAAAGGGAAAAAAATCATAGATTTCGCTCCTAAATTCCACCTCTTCAATTTGGGATCATTCCTTGTCTATTCAGGTATTCCACAGATGCAGGGTATATCAAGTTGATTGTGGAGCTTTAATCCGCTGCTTCTGTGGCTGCTGGGAGAGATTTCCCTTTCTCTTCTTTGTTTTCACAGCTCACAGGAGCTCAGCTTTGGATTTGGCCCTGCCTCTGCGTGTAGGTCGCTGGAGGGCGTCTGTTTTTTCGCTCAGCCAGGACGGGGTTAAAGGAGCCGCTGATTCGGGGCCTCCGGCTCACTCAGGCCGGGGGTTGGGGGATGGGGGTAGGAGGGGCACTACGTGCGGGGCGGGCCTGCAGCTGCAGAGGCAGCGTGACGTTGCGGCAGAGGCCGGCGTGACGTTGCACCAGCCTGAGACCCGCCGTGCGTACTCCCGGGGAAGTTGTCCCTGGATCCCGGGAACCTGGCAGTGGCGGGCTGCACAGGCTCCGCGGAAGAGGGGTGTGGAGAGTGACCTGTGCTCGCACACAGGCCCCTTGGTGGCGGCAGCAGCAGCCTTAGCGTCTCCCGCCCGTCTCTGGGGTCCGCGGTTTTAGCCGCGGCTCGCGCCCGTCTCTGGGGTTTGCGCTTTCAGCCGCGGCTTGCGCCCGTCTCGGGGGCTCGCGCCCTCAGCCGCGGCTCGCGCCCGTCTCTGGGGTTTGCGCTTTCAGCCGCGGCTCGCGCCCGTCTCGGGGGCTCGCGCCCTCAGCCGCGGCTCGCGCCCGTCTCTGGAGTTCCTTTAAGCAGCGCTCTTAAACCCCTCTCCTCGCGCACCAGGAGACAAAGAGGGAAGAAAAAGTCTCTTGCCTCTTCGGCCGGTGCAGGCTTTTCCCCGAACTCCCTCCCGGCTAGTCGTGGTGCACTAACCCCTTCAGGCTATGTTCAAGCCGCCAACCCCAGTCCTCTCCCTGAGCTCCGTCCAAAACCAAAACCCGAGCCTCAGCTCGCAGCCCCGCCCGCCCCGGTGGGTGAGCAGCAAGCCTCTTGGGTTGGTGAGTGCTGGTCGGCACCGATCGTCTGTGCAGGAATCTCCCCGCTTTGCCCTCCGCACCCGTCGCTGTGCACTACTCCGCGGTCCCGAAACAACCCCCTCTGCCTCCCGCAGTCTCCGCCCGCGGAGGGGCTTCCTAGTGTGTGGAAACTTTTCCTCCTTCACAGCTCCCTCCCACTGGTGCAGGTGCCGTCCTTATTCTTTTGTCTCTGTTTTTTCTTTTGCCCTACCCAGTTACGTGGGGAGTTTCTTGCCTTTTGGGAGGTCTGAGGTCTTCTGCCAGCCTTCAGTAGGAGTTCTGTAGGAGTTGTTCCACGTGTGGATGTATTTCTGGTGTATCCGTGGGGAGGAAGGCGATCTCCGCGTCTTACTCTTCCGCCATCTTCAAGGTCCCCCCTCCACTCAGGATTTTTAATAGAACTCTGTGTACCATGACTCTTAATCTCTTATCTTTTAAAAAATTATTTAATGGTAAATCACTTGGCTATTGTATGAGCATCACTAATAAGTATTCATAATTATGGATCAATAGGAAGAAACATAAAATTTACAGAAATAAATATTGAGCCAAACTATAAGCTAACTTCTTTGACTAGATTTTTATACAGAAGGCAACAAATTTTAAGAGTGGCATCTTCCACCTAAATTGAAAGGTATACTCTGATCTGTACAACTTATACAAAAATCACAGTTTAAAAAATTATTTTTAGTATTTAGCTGTATGTAATTTTTTTCCCCAAAATCACTGTCTTCATTACTGGACTGTAACAATAGCCTCATAGTGCTTTTAAACTGGACATCCTTGCTTACTTTGCAGATGATATATAAGTATTGCCTCATCCATCAACGGAGTGGCTTGTTTCCTAGATGAAAAACTGAGGGTGATGTGTAACAGTAATACATTTGGACAGCAAGGGAAGGGTTCCATTTCCAATTAAAACCACAGCCAGGAAGTTTCCATTTAGGCTGACAGTGTAGGTAGATCAGTACACATTTTGTTCATTTGCTTGTTTGTTTGTTGAGAATTGGGATTGTTTTAGGAGTAACAACAGTAAAGGAGTAGCTTCATACTACTAAGAAAAGACCAGTTGCCCTTTCTAGATAGGAGGTTTCCAGGATCATTGGGTCTTGGGAATTTTTTAATTACTTAAAATTAATTAATTAGTTAATTAATTTTTGTTGAAGTGTAGTTGATGTACAATATTATGTTAGTTTCAGGGGCAGGGGTCTTGGACATTTAGAACCAGGTATTCCGAAGTGGAGTTCTGTAACTTCGGAAAGTGCATGCCGTTAGAGATATTTTATTTGGAGTCAAACAGTTCTCAAGGTTCAAGTTCCAACTTAAGTTATTTCACTTCTTTGTTCTGAGCAACAGTAGGATAAAGATGTACTTAACACAGTGCCTGGCATGTAGGAAGCGCTCAATAAATGTTAATCATCTTTATCATTGTAATTATCATTTCCATTCGTAAAAAGTTGAAGTCATTCTGATTCTCATTTCCTGCTTTGAGGGGATCTTCTGAATATTTTCCCTTTAGTTTCCCTTTTTGTGAATTGCCTGGCTTTTCCTAATGTTACTAATGGCATCTAATAAGTAACTGTGAGGTTCTGGCTCCAAGCCAGGTATTTAAAGTCAAAATAATTTCACAACTGTAGTTTTGAAGTAAATGAAATGTATTCTAAATAACACAGTATTAAAATAATTATTCATGGATGCAATGGCATTTACACTGAGATTATAATGGATCGATGTTTTAACAACTGCACTAGACATGCCTAGCAGCAGCTTAGTAACTCCTTATAAAAACAAAAAAATGTTAAAATAAATAACTGTGAGAAGATAAATAAAACTTATTTTATTAATAAAATATTGGAATGGGCTCAATGTGTTGGCTCTCATGGAGGCCTAGAAGTGAAAGAGAGAAATTTTAGTATGGGAAATGGAAATGCCAGGTCCTAAATCAACTTTTCTGACTGCTGTATCATCCATGTTATCCCCTTCCTCAAAAGCATCCAGTGTATCTCCATCACAGTCCTGATCAACAAGACAAAACATTGTTCATTGCAGCATTATTTATAGTAGCCAAGATGGAATCTGTCTTTGTTATCACAAGACTAGAAATCTAACCCCTAACCCCTTTTCCTCATTGAAACTATTTTTAAAGGCAATTTGACAGCAAGATTTCTTAGACATGCAACTGCCCAGTTATAGTAGGTAGTTGTCCTTACCAATACATTTAACACTTCATTTTGTAATTATTGTTTACTTGTCTCCTTCCACACTGGATTGGAAGCTCCTTGAAGACAGGGAGGGAAGGAACCTTGTTCTCCCTTATATCCCCAGCAATTAGTTTAATGCCTGATACACAGTGGGCCCTTAATATATAGCGGTGGAATGAAGAGTTCTTCTAGCAGTCTGCTTTCCTACATCTCTGCTCTCTCCACTTTTACTTTTTTGTTACTGTCCCTCAGTAATCTTTTCTGCCACTTCAATTCTTGTTTTCACTGTCTTTGCCATTATGATATCTAAGTAACCTCGTGCATAATCTGGCAGAAGGTGACCCTCGGGGATATCTTGTGGGAGTATTTAGTTCTTTAACATAGTGGTGTTCTCTCCAGTTAGTTAGTTCAATACTCTGTTAATGGAATTCCTTGCTCTGCAGTGCCCTGTGTGGGGCATAATGGGAGATAACAATGATAGGCTAGCTTTTGCCTTCAAGCAGCCTTACAAAGTAAACAGCTATTTACAAAGAAGAAGAAAATAAATGCTATGCTAGAGCTGTATATAAAGAGCTATGGGAACACAGAGGGGTAGCTTCATAAAGGAGATGGTCTTTGAGCTGAGCTTTGAGGGAAGAGGAAACTGGTCTGATATGGAAGAAGAAAGAGAAGGACATTCCAGCTTAAGGAAACAAGCAAAGCCTTGTCTTTAGCTTTCCTTTTAAACTAATTTCCTTTTGTGGCTCTGTCTCAACAGTAATAAATGTTATGATTGTGCCATCCATGAATAAATCTGTTCAGCTGTCCTTATGTTTCCCAGTACATGATACTGTAATGTTTTTTATACTTGGCATAATCTCCTACTCTCTTATCTATCAATCATTAAACACAATCATGTAGGTAAAGGTACTTTATAAAAGACAAAGTATAAAATAGGGGAAAGTGCTATACAAAGGTGCTGTAGTTCTTATTACATATTTATTTGCAAGCTCAGTGGTCACAAATCTTAGGTACTTAACAGAGCACATAGGGATTCAATTCAATACATATTTGTTGAAGCCTAACCAAGTAATTTTGAACAGAAAGATCACAATGAACATAGAATTCAAATACAAGCAACTTAACCTGGCCTATGTCCATAGCTCAGATATTCAGAGTGTCTTCCATAATCCTAGCCCAAACCTCAGTTTCCTTCTCCCAAAATACTGATTTGAGACTATATGACATTTTCACTGGCACACTGGATTATTGGTTTTACCACTGATTTCCATTAAAAAGCATTTATAAAACTGCTTGAATGCCCTTTTATTTTATTTGCTCTGCAGTGTTCCAGAACAGATCTTCATAACTCCATGAGCCTGCCTACTGCCATCCTTAGAGTGGCATGAATTTATGCATGATCACCAAGAACTTTATTCTAAAGAGTCTATCCATAAATGGCAGAACATCAATATTGCATTTTCCCACTTTATTAAATAGGTAGGATGTATAGTATAAATTATATATAATTAATTATGATCAATGTTAAAATTCCTAAGGAGTCTAAAGTTCAAATCCCAGCTTTATTATACTAATAATTCATATTTGTATAAAAATAACTTAAAAATGGTTTCATACATCTTAAGTCACATTAGTAATAATGTATAGGTGAAGAACCCCATTTTACAAATGGGGAAACTGAGATTTTAAAAAGGTTAAATGACTTGCTCTCAGTCACAATAATAAGTGGTAGATGTTGGATTATCACACATTTATAAGGCTTCTTCTTTCTTTATTTTCTTTAATGGAAATCCACAATCATCATAGAAAATCATAGATTAGGTTCTCATTTCCATTTTAGAGTAATGTCAAGGACAAAAGGACCTCAGCACTAGATTGTATTGTAATATAATCCTGTTGTTGTTGTTTTTTATTATTATGGGCAGTTTAAAATCTTTCTCTCTGTAGAAAGTTGCAATATCTTTAACTTGACACGTGGTTCTGTCTATACCTGTTCATGAGCATCTCTGCTCCCTTAAGGAAAATACAAGTGGAACGACTTTGAGGTAATGTTTACCAAGGTCAACAAAATAAGCCCAGTAGTAAATCTGTTTTAAAATAATCCTCTTTTGAATTGCATCCTGGTGGAACATAAGAACAAGCACATTGTGTACTTTTTTTCATATCTGTAGCAGTTTCTTTGATCTCTCTCCTATTTGGCTCAATCCTCCAAAGTTGGGACAGGTCTGTCAGTCTCTTGACCATGGAGGGGCAACTCATAGAAACCACCTAGCAACAAAATCTCCAGAAATACCTTGAAATCACTGGCTATTTTGTGTGTGTGTGTGTGTGTGTGTGTGTGTGTGTGTGTGTGTGTTTGAGATCTCATGGCATTCTAAATAATTGATCAAATTGGTCACTGTTTTCATATGTGCACCATGTTCTTGACAGACTGAAATTTCCCAAAGCCATCACAAAGTCCTCCTTATGCAGGCTAGCCTTCTTTTCCAGCCAAACCTGTACCCACAGATTTGGGTACATATAGTGAAAATAAAACTATCCATTTCAAACAGTTTAATCTACACATGTATTATTTGAGTCTATAGTCTGTGTATCAAACTGGTCTCTTGAGTATATAGATTTTATAAAGAGTGCTGAGAGTATTTTGGAGCTTTGTGATACACAGTGCGCACAGTCCTTTTGATAATGAAAGTCTATGAGGTGTGCATTTCTATAAGATCTTGGCCACCTGGGAGAAGCAAGCTTGTACTTGAGCAGGGATTCAAGGAAATTTAGATGGAGACTTACTAGTTCTGATAGGACTAGCCGTTGGCCAAGCTCCGAGTTAGCAACATTCCATTTACTGCCAACTCTTTGCCTTGTCCTTATACCTCTCCTTATGGGTAGCATTCTCTCGGTGCGTCAGGAGAGAGTAGGGGACCTCTAATGGCAAAGGCCTTAATAGGAATAATTTATGCTGTTACTCCTTCTAGAAATGTCTGTATTATTAATAGGATCTCACAAAGAAGTGAATGGCTATCTAATAATGCAGTTTGAAATGGTGAGGTATGGAAAAAGATATTCCATGCAAATGGAAACCAAAAGAAAGCTGGAGTAGCAATTCTCATATCAGACAAAATAGACTTTAAAATAAGGACTATTAAAAGGGACAAAGAAGGACACTACATAATGATCAAGGGATCGATCCAAGAAGAAGATATAACAATTGTAAATATTTATGCACCCAACATAGGAGCACCTCAATACATAAGGCAAATACTAACAACCATAAAAGGGGAGATCAACAGTAACACATTCATAGTAGGGGACTTTAACACCCCACTTTCACCCATGGACAGATCATCCAAAATGAAAATAAATAAGGAAACACAAGCTTTAAATGATACATTAAACAAGATGGACTTAATTGATATTTATAGGACACTCCATCCAAAAACAACAGAATACACATTTTTCTCAAGTGCTCATGGAACATTCTCCAGGATAGATCATATCTTGGGTCACAAATCAAGCCTTGGTAAATTTAAGAAAACTGAAATTGTATCAAGTATCTTTTCCGACCACAACGCCATGAGACTAGATATCAATTACAGGAAAAGATCTGTAAAAAATACAAACACATGGAGGCTAAACAATACACTACTTAATAATGAAGTGATCACTGAAGAAATCAAAGAGGAAATAAAAAAATACCTAGAAACAAATGACAATGGAGACACAACGACCCAAAACCTATGGGATGCAGCAAAAGCAGTTCTAAGGGGGAAGTTTATAGCAATACAAGCCCACCTTAAGAAGCAGGAAACATCTCGAATAAACAACCTAACCTTGCACCTCAAGCAATTAGAGAAAGAAGAACAAAAAAACCCCAAAGCTAGCAGAAGGAAAGAAATCATAAAAATCAGATCAGAAATAAATGAAAAAGAAATGAAGGAAACAATAGCAAAGATCAATAAAACTAAAAGCTGGTTCTTTGAGAAGATAAACAAATTAGATAAACCACTAGCCAGACTCATCAAGAAAAAAAGGGAGAAGACTCAAATCAATAGAATTAGAAATGAAAAAGGAGAAGTAACAACTGACACTGCAGAAATAAAAAAAATCAAGAGAGATTACTACAAGCAACTCTATGCCAATAAAATGGACAATCTGGAAGAAATGGACAAATTCTTAGAAATGCACAACCTGCCAAGACTGAATCAGGAAGAAATAGAAAATATGAACAGACCAATCACAAGCACTGAAATTGAAACTGTGATTAAAAACCTTCCAACAA